>NW_007727603.1:330742-334771 GCF_000696425.1 Galeopterus variegatus | reverse complement strand
GCGGGAGTGCCGCTGCACTTCCCAAGCGGCGCACTGTAGCAGTGCGCCACCGGGCCGGCCCGTAATCAGCATTTTTAAAATCATATAAATTTCCCTTGTTCATGGGCCTTCTATTCTCTCCCTCGGCTCCAAGGATTCACCACAATGGTCATCTTCAAATATTGCCTCGGTGCCAATGATGACATGGCACCTGGCCACATGCAAGGAAAAGCCACCCTTAGGACCATGGAGCCATTTCCCATGAAAGGCGTGGACTCGGACACAAGTTCAGCATGAGTAGAGGAGGAGGTGGCTACTTCAGGGACTTCCAGACCAGGCCACTTGGCTGAGACATCTGCCATGAAGAATACCTAATTCAGATACACACTTACCTACAAAAGCTTCTTCCGTTTCAGACGTGTGAAGTGGCTTAGCCAGCAGTCAAGCAGGAATTACATCAACAGAAAATAATTACACTGTATCATGATGCAGCTGCTCCTTCAGTTGCCCCGACTTTATAATTTGGGGTGCCAATCCTTGGATGTGCTCAGACTTGCCAATGCACATTTCCTTCCCTGCTGGGTGCCCCACAGAGGACCAGGTTCTGGGGAGAATACTCAGCCCACAGTGCAGTTCTAACAGGTCCAGCCAAAGGGCCTGTAGGGCAGTCAACTTCAAATTACTTTAGAACATGCCTGCCTTTTGTTTCTTGAACACATTTAGAAGGAGATCTGGATGCCCTGGGTGGTGTGTGGCTCCTGAGATGAATCAACAGGTCCAGCCAAAGGGCCTGTAGGGCAGTCAACTTCAAATTACTTTAGAACATGCCTGCCCTTTGTTTCTTGAACACATTTAGAAGGAGATCTGGATGCCCTGGGTGGTGTGTGGCTCCTGAGATGAATCATTCGGCTTTCTCAGGTAAGATCAGAGTGACCTGGTGAAAAAGCACAGGCTCTGGCATCAAAGCCCAGTTTGGTCCCCAGCTCTACCACCCACTGAAACGCAATCTTGTGAAAGTTACTCATAAGCCATTTCCTTCCCTGCAGTTCTGAAGGATTTCTTTGAATAGTAGAGACACTGTGGTGTCTGACACATAATAGACATTCAATAATTAGTACTCATTATTTTTTAACTTATGGGTTTTTTTCTCCAGAAAGGGGATGGATCGTTGAGTAGGAGATCTTCTACCCTGAAATCTTATTTTCCACTCACCAGATCTTACCCAGCTTCTCTCTTCACATTTCATTCGCTTTTCCTCTCATTATTCAAGGAACAAGAAGAAAGAAAGAAATTTAAAGAAGTAACTTCAGCATAGTGACTATTCTAAATCTATATTTTTCCAAATGAGCTGGCCTCTTTCCCAATTAGTGATATATGCATACGGTGAGGCTGAGAAGCATTTGAAAATCTTGAGTAAAAACCCTTTATACTTACACAGTTACACTGTATCTATAAAACCCTGTAACAACCCCCTGAAAATATTTTCTCTCTCATTTTAAGGAAAAGGAAACAGACTCAAGAGAGGGTAAGTTACTTGGTCAAGTTCACGTACATAGAAAGCAGGAAAGCCTGGTTTCAAGTCAAGAACTTCTGATTCGTTTTTTCATGTTCTGTCAATTTTCCAGGAAAGGAAACTCTTCAAACCATTGTCAACCTTTGATACATATGTTTCTTAAATTGGCTAGCAGAGAACAGTGCTCTTAAGGAGTGAACACAAGACAAGCAATTCTGACCGGAGGAAAAGTTGGACACGGCAGTGACCTGGAATTTGGAGTTTTGAGAAGTAGGTGAGGGTGCCTGCCTGTGGTGTTTCCTAAGAAGGCTACGCGTAGTCTGAGAGCACTGGGTGTCATTCAATGTCGAGTACCAAAGAAAGGAAATGTACCTAAAAGAGATATGAAAGAGTACTGAAAACAAACTAGCCCTCAGTTAAAATTTCACCTTGGGGCCAGTCCCACCTCTCTTCTTTGCTGTATGAACTTCATAAACCTTTCCAACTTTTTCCATGGCCTTTTCTCAGAAATCCTGTCACCCACAAGAATGTAGCCCCATTAGTTCATATACCAGAAATGGCTAGGGACATAGCAGAATGGAAGTCCCCTGTCCCAGTGAGTCCATTTGGACCAGAGGGTCTGGTGAAGGGATGAAGGAGGAAAGCTCTCTGTGACTCGGCAGGCAGACAGAGTGGGCACAGGCCAGGAGCAGAGAAGAGGGTCACCGGCTAGCTGAAATGGCACAGGCCAGAGTGAAGAACATACACACCGGGGGTATCTGAAGAGGAAGAAACACGCAGCCAGATATGGGGCGAGAATCAGGAGATACACAGAAACAGCTTCTAAGCGTGGGGACAATCAAAACCAGAAGTGCAGGGGACAAGGACAGAGGAGGGGTGTATGTGTGTGGATTTATATGTGTGTGCGTGTTTATCTGTGTGTGTGTGAACAGGAGATAACATTGCTATAGCAGTTCCAACCCACTCCCTGCTGGGGAGTGTTTGTGTGTCACTAAAGGTGCAGTTCAAATCACAGGAACGTAGAATGTTAGAACTAGATGGAACCTTAGATCATTTCATGTAAATTGGAGCTCACAGGAATTGAGTGACTGTCCTAAAGTCACACAGATACTCAGAGGCATTTGCTAGTGTGCTCCTGTGTGGTTCATGGGCTCTGGCGCATAGAATCAAGAAAATACCTCAGCAAGGAATCAGAGGCAAAGAATAAAAAATAGTCCTCAAAAGCTACCAACCAACAGCATAAACATGAAGGCAAAGGAAGAGAGGAAAATGTCCTGGAAATCACAAGTTCAGATCTGAAAATTACCACACATGAGAAGATGATTTAGTCTTAGAAAAAAATAGATACTAAAAGCAGAAAAGGCATAAGATACTGCCTCAGAAAGAGATGTAAAAACCAACCAAACAAAAAGATTAATTTTATGGAGAGTTTGATGCTAGAGGGTTATAATAAAGAGCATGACAAATATTTGATTTTGCATGAAGAAATATAGGGAACTGGTTTATATAAGAGGAAGGAGGCTTGGATGTTCACTGGAATTTTAAATTTAAAAAGAGGATCAATAAACCTAGCTCGCTAGGTGAAAGTTAATTGGGTGTTCCAATAAAATGCCTTCCTGTAGGGTTCTCAGTGATTTATAAATATTACTTGGTTTTCAGTCATCTCAGAAACTGTTAGGTAGAGTAGAGCCTGAAATCATAAAACTTCAAACAAATGAGATTAGAGCAAAAGTTATAATGTTGTAGTGTGAGTAACATAAAAAGATGTAATTCGTATGACAGCTAACTAATTTGACATCCATATCAAACAGCTACAAATGACAGAGAGGTAGGGGGCAAATGGATCTATAAGGTTATCAGGTTGTTACATTTCATATGAAGTAATACAATATTAACTCTATGACTCTGAAAAGTTAGTAATATATATTTTACTATCTAAGCAATCACTAAAAAATGCATAAAGACTAATACGTAAATTAAAACAAAAATTTTTTTAAAATTCCATTAACCCAAAAGAAGCCAGAAAAGGAGTAACAGAGAAAAAGAATCAACAGGAAAAGTAGAAAACAAAGAACAAAGTGTAGACCCTAAATGCAATCAAATCAATAATTACATTAAATGTAAAAGGACTAAACACTCTCTAAAGAAAACACAGAGATTGCCAGAATGGATAAAAAAGCAAGACCCAAGTATATGTTGTCTATAAGTATATGTTGTTTATACACTTTAAATATAAGGACACAGATAGGTTAAAAATATGTCATGCAAACAGTAAGCATAAGAAAGCTGAACTGGCTATATTAATATTAGTTAAAGTAGACTTCAAGGCAAAAAGTATTACCAGAAATAAACAAAATGGGAGCCTCTGGAAACTAGGCATTAGTTTGCTGACTGTAAAACCTAAAGAGTCAAAAAAAAAGTCAAAGGGAGGGAAGACAAGATGTAGTATGTACAGCTATTTCTTCAAATGCCCTCCAGTTTATTTTGAAAATAATTTAAGATAGCTTGGTTCAAGCACACTTAACTTCCTGAAATTT
>NW_007727603.1:327614-329932 GCF_000696425.1 Galeopterus variegatus | reverse complement strand
TTTTAAGGAACTGAAATATGGCCAGACTGGCTGGAGGTCAGAGAAAGGTAAACAAGGACTAAATCTTATGGGAGAGTTCTACCAAACCTTCAACGAACAAACCTTCAAAATCCAATCTTATATAAAATTGTCCATAAAGTAGAAAAAGAAGTAACTTTTCCTAACGCATTTACAAGGCTAACATAACCTTGATACCAAAACCACATAAGGATGATTCAAAAATGGAAATTTGGGGATAATCTCACTCATCAAATAAACACAAAAATCCAAAATCCAGCAAATAATAACACTTATACAGGCCTTGGAAAGTATTATGAAATAGCCCAAAGCATCTTTGAAAACTGGCAAAACAATTCTGGAAAATTTGCACCTGAGATGCAAACAAGCTTATAATGGGTAGCACTTATGGTCTTGGAAACACCCAGCTTTCCGCTTTTATATTACAGGAGAGAACTGGCCCTGTGCAAATTTGTAAATAGGTAAATTTTGCCTTTGCAACCTAGTCTGTTCCTTTCCCTACCCTCAGCCCACAATCTCACCTTGAATGGTCCTATTTATTACCCTACTCTTCAGAGAAAGGCTTTGGGGTCAGAGTTGGCCATTTACTAGCTGTGTAATCTCTCTCTAAAACAGTGGTAATACCTAATTTCTTCAGTTATTGTATAATGACCAAATGAAGGAATGCATGGTAGACGTCTACTATAGCACTTGGAAAGTAGCAGGAATTCACACCTTTTTTTCATTTGTAGAATGAAAGGTTTTGCTCTTCGTTGTAGGATTGCTGGTCTTTCAGGAGCACAGACAGGGATGGTGGGAAATAGTGCCCCTTATATAAAATTTCATTGAGTTATGCATAGAGTAATAAATCAATCATAATCCGAAACATACTTTGAGGAGAAAGTAACAATCAAAGGCTTAATTTTATTTGTTCCCAAATAGAGTTTGACTTGCCTTTGGTCCATCCTCTTTCTATCCTATAAACAATTTCTTTCTTTTACAAATCTTAGCTGTTCATACTCAACAAAGTAAAAGGATCTCATTAAACCTCAGGCCTTCTCTTAATGACTCAATAAACATTCATTAGATTGAATCTACCAAATGTAAACATATTGCTTTTAAAAAGATTATGCCTTGGCCTATCTAAGTGAGTATCATTAGGTCCATAGCAAAGCCATCTAACACTTAACACCTTGGGAGTTCAAAATTTAGAGTCAGACAAGAGCAGAAACAGATTTCTCCACTCAAAAAGAGGAATTCTGTTTGTTTCACAATTAAATAAAGTATATTGATGCTTTTGTGAACACTCCATGCCTAGTTTCCCACTTCCAATTCTGCAGTAGAGGGGGAAATAATAGAGTAAATTGAAAGTGTATGGCATAGCTAAGACATTCATCATGAATCCATCACTGAGATAAGATGTATCACACTCACAGGAAGCCATCACTCGGTCTTTTCCTACAGCTCTCTCCCCTGTATGGGGCACTCCATGAAAGTGCACCAGCCATAAAGAAGGAACACTGTTTCTTCCTAACAGACCCAGAAACTAAATTCCAAATGACAGCTAGCCCAAAATTAGCTCTGATAAATAGTGATTGACTGACTGGCTACTTATTTCTATGAATATACTGGGTCCCCATGATGATTATTTAAACTCTGACTTGATGTCTAGTTATTTATGTACTTCTTAGCTTCTCCTCAGCTTGCCCCAAATTTCTTAAGCTCCAGGAAGGCAAGACCGTGGTCGACTCATGTCATCTGTGCTTTACTGACCTGGCAACTGGGAAAGACTCTCAGGGAAGAGGGACCAAGACTCAGCTGTCCTGGTGGGAGCTCTGGAGAACTGAACTGGGGCAGACGGCTAATCTGATCATTCAAATCATCAAGTCTACAGGGGTAGGAGCAATCCGGGATCTGATCCAGACATGAATCAACAACCAAGAAACCACACCGAGCTGGAGGAGAGGGACAAGATTCGACGGGAGCGGGGAGCAGGAGGCTTCCTTAAAGATCAGGCTCTTACACGTCACCACAGAATAGACGGCTAAGGTCCGAGTCCTAAAGCAGTCCTGTCTGGTTGGAGAAGAATAGCCAGTCACTTGAGGACATGGAAAACCAAAATCAGCCCCCAAAAGCGAAGAGCTCCCATTAGACCCAAGACCTTCTCTTAATGATTCAATAAATATTCAATAGATCAAATAAATCAAATGTAAACATGGTACTTTTAAAGGGCACTTTTTTTATTCTTTGATTCATCTTTCCTCTGGCAAGATTCACCTATGTGGTGTCCGAGATAAAGCCATGAGTTGACAATGTATTCT
>NW_007727603.1:324910-326480 GCF_000696425.1 Galeopterus variegatus | reverse complement strand
GTGTGATACCCTTTTCAACACAGGACTTTTTAGAGTTTCTACCGAGAATAAGGCCCTCACCGGGTGCACCCCAGGGTAAGAATATTCATACCCTCCTCCCTAACTCATATTTGTAAGGTTCTTTACTGGATTTCTGTAGCCTTAGTGAAACTCAAAACTAGAGTATTTAGCAAAATTCCCAAACGTATCCTATTTTCAGTCTTTTTAGAATTCAATATTTTTAGAATTCAAAATTTTGTTTCATGAAGAAACAATTCATTTGTCATGCATACTGATGATATGAAGTGTTCATAAAATTTCATAAAACTGAAATTACTATTTTAAGTCCTGAATGACTTTTTTGGTGGGGTCGGGAGGTGGGGTGGTAATAGGTTTTATTTTTTAGATCAGTTTTAGGCTCACAACAAAATTGAACAGAAGGTACAGAGATTTCCTTATAACCTCTGTTCCCACACATGCATAGCATCCCCTGTTATCAACATCCCCCACCAGACTGGCACATCTGTTACAATTAATGAACCTGTATTAATATATCATTGTCACATAAAGTCTACAGTTTACATTAGGATTCACTCTCAGTGTTGTATATTCTATGGATTTTGACAAACGTATAATGTCATGTATCCACCAATGTAGTATCATCCAGAATAGTTTCACTGCCCTAAAAATCCTCTGTGCTCCACCTGTTCATCCTTCCTCTCCCCTAATCCCTGGTAACCACTGATCTTTTTCTGTCTCCATAGTTTGTCTTTTTCAGAATGTCATGTAGTTGAAACCATATAGTCTGTAGCTTTTTCAGATAGGCTTCTTTTTAGTAATATGCAACTGAGTTTCCTCCATGTCTTTTCACAAATTGGTAGCTTATTTCTTTGGGGGGCTGAATAATATTCCACTGTCTGGATGTACCACAATTTACTTATCCATTCACCAACTGAAGGTTTTCTTGGTTGGTTCCAAGTTTTTGCAATTCTGAATAAAGCTGCTATAAACATCTGTGTGCTGGTTTTTGTGTGGACATGTTTTCAGCTCCTTTGAGTAAATACCACGGAGTGTGATTGCTAGATCATATGGTAAGAGCATGTTTAATTTTGTGCAAAACCACCAAAATACCTTCTAAAGAGGCTGTGCTATTGTGCACTCCCACCAGAAATAAACAAGAGTTCCTGTTGTTCCAAATCCTTGCCAGCATTTGGTATTGTCAGTGTTCTGGATTTTGGTCATTCTAATAGGTATGTAGTGGTATCTCATTTCTTGTTTTAATTTGCATTTCTCTGATGACATGAAATGGAGCTTCTCTTCATATGATTATCCGCCAACTATGTATCTTCTTTGGTGAGATGTCCAAGTCTTTGCACATTTTTAAACCACATTGTTTGTTTTCTTATCATTGAGTTTTGAGCTCTTTGTATTTTGGATAACAGTCCTTTATCAGATGTGTCCTTTGCAAATATTTTCTCCCATCTGTGGCTTTACTTCTTTTGATTTTGTCTTTCACAGAGCAAATGGTTATAATTTCATTTTTATAGTAGTGTTTGTTTTTTAATTTTTTAATGAAATATATTGACTGTAC
>NW_007727603.1:322517-324157 GCF_000696425.1 Galeopterus variegatus | reverse complement strand
CTCTCTCCTTTTAACAGTTCAACTTACTATTATTATTTATTTGTTTGCTTGTTTTGTTCTCTTTTTGTTTTTCAGCTCCCACACATGAGTGAGAACATGTGGTATTTCTCTTTCTGTGCCTGGCTGATTTCACTTAACATCTAAGCTCATCCATGTTACTGCAAATGGCAGAATTTCATTCTTTTTTATGGTTCAATAGAATTCCATTGTGTGTATGTACTGTATTTTCCTTATCCAGTCATCTGTCGATGGACAGTCAGGTTGGTTCTGTATCTTGGCTATTGTGAACAGAGCTGTGATGAACATGGAGGTGGAGGTATCCCTTCGACATGATGATTTCCATTCCTCTGGGTATATACCCAGAAGTGGGACTACTGGGTCATATGATAGATCTATCTGTAGTTGTTTCAGCAACCTCCATACTGTTTTCCAGAGTAGCAGTGCTAATTTACAATCCCGCCAACAATGTATAAAGGTTCTTCTTTTTCCATATCCTCACTAACATTTGTTATTCTCTGGCTTTTTGATAATAGCCAGTCTAACTGGGGTGAGATGGTATCTCGATATGGTTTTGATTTGCATTTTCCTCATGATTAGTGATATTGAGCACTTTTTCATATACCTGTTGGCCATTTGTATGTCTTCTTTTGAGAAATGTCTACTGAGCTCCCTTGACCATTTTTTAACTGGGTTATTTAGTTTTTTACTATCAAGTTGTTTGAGTTCCTTGTATATTATGGAAATTAGCCCTTTGTCAGATACATAGCGTATTAGTCCATTTCTATTGCTTATAACAGAACACATGTAATTGGGTAATTTATAAAGAAAACAAAATGTATTGCTTACAGTTTCAGAGGCTGGGACGTCCAAAATCCAGGAGAACACACTTGGTGAAGGCCTGGTGGTGGCGACAGTGACTCAGGGCTCTCCTGTGGCAGACAATGGCATAGCAGAGAGATGGCTCCTCCTGCACTCTCCTTTTAAAGCCCTCAGAACCACACCCAGGATCACCATTTTTAATCCATTCACTAGGCACAGTCCTCAGAATCTAATCACCTTTTCAAGGCCCCACCTTACAATTACCATAATAGGATTTCCCACCCTCTTAAAAGTCACAGTGGGGATTAAGTTTTGGGGGGATATTCAACCCAAGACACATAGTTTACAAATATTTTCTCCCATTCTGTAGGTTTTCTTTTTGCCCTGTTGATTGTTTCCTCTGCTGTGCAGAAGCTTTTTAGTTTGATGTAATCTCATTTGTTTATTTTTACTTTTGTTGCTTGTGCTCTTGAGGTCTTACTCTTAAATATTTGCCTACTCCTATGTCCTGGAGCATTTCCGCTACATTTTCGTCTAGCAGTTTTGTAGTTTCAGGTATTATGTTTAAGACTTTAATCAATTTTGAATTGATTTTTGTATATGGTGAGAGATAGGGGTCTATTTTCATTCTTTTGTACATGGCTATCCAGTTTTCCCAAAAGCATTTATTGAAGAGGCTGTCTGTCCATTCCCCAATGCATATTTTTAGAGTTTTTATCAGAGATCAATTGGCTGTAAGTATGTGGGCTTATTTCTGGGCTTTCTATTCTGTTCCATTGGTCCAAGTGTCTGTTTTTATGCCAGTACCATGCTGTTTTGGT
>NW_007727603.1:320825-321837 GCF_000696425.1 Galeopterus variegatus | reverse complement strand
TTTATGCCAGTACCATGCTGTTTTGGTTACTATAGCTTTGTAGTACAATTTGAAGTCAGGTCATGTAATGCCTCCCACTTTACTCTTTTTGCTCAGGATTGCTTTGGCTGTTCGAGATCTTTTGTTGTACCATATGAATGTTAGGATTGCTTTTTCTCCTTCTGTGAAGAATGTCATTTGTAACTTGATAGGGATTGTGTTGAACCTGTAGATAACTTTGGGTAGCATGGACATTTTCACAACATTGATTCTACCAGTCCATGAGCATGGGATGTCTTTCCATTTTTGTGTGTGTGTGCTTTTTAATTTTTTTCATCAGTCTTTCGTAGTTTTCATTATAGAGATCTTTCACATCCTTGGTTAGATTTATTCCTAGGTATTTTATTTTTTTGGTAGCTATCATAAATAGGATTGCTTTCTTGGAATCTTTTTCTGCTAGTTGTTGGTATATAGGAATGTTAGTAACTTTTTATATCCTGCAACTTTATTGCATTCGTTTTCTAGCTCTAAGAGTTTTGGGTGGAGACTTTAATTTTAATGAAGTCCAATTTATCAATTACTTCTCTCATGGATCATGTCTTTAATATTGTTTCTAAAACATTATCACCTACCCCAAGTTCTTTCTCCTATGTTATGTTCTAGGAGTTTTAGAGTTTTGCATTTTACATTTAGGTCTGTGATCCACTTTGAGTTAACTTTTGTTAAGAGTGAAAGGTCTGTGTCAAGGTTCATTTATTTGCATGTGGTTATCCAGTTATCCCAGTGTCATTTGTCGGAAAGGCTCACTTTTTTGCTTCATATTGCATTGTTCTTTGTCAAAGATCAGTTGACTATATTTATGTGGATCTATTTCTGGGCTCTTTAATCTGCTCCATTGATCTATTTGTCCATTATTTCACCAATACACACTGTCTTGGTTATTGTAGCTTTAGTCTTGAAGTATCAGTCCTCCAACATTGTTCTTCTCCTTCAATATTGTGTCAGCTGAATGACTTTTTAAAATTAATTAAAA
>NW_007727603.1:316779-320571 GCF_000696425.1 Galeopterus variegatus | reverse complement strand
CAACATTGTTCTTCTCCTTCAATATTGTGTCAGCTGAATGACTTTTTAAAATTAATTAAAAACTTTTTTAAATAGAAGCTTTACCATTGTTATAATTCCTTGGTTTATTAAACATACATTCATATATTTTAATTTTTGATGACTCAGGAACATGTGTATTATTCCTGGCCCCTACCCAAGATGACCCCAGATTGTGTTATCCTTTGGTGATTATACTACAGTATTTCTATAACCTTTTCTTTCTCTTCCCCATTCCTTGAGTTTATTCTAGCCTTTCTCCTTTCTATTTAATACCATCTAATTAAGTGGGAATAAATCTTGTTTTCCAGGGGAACCTTATTTTACACTCCATTTTAAGATAATGTTCTAAGAGTTCCTGAGGGGGACTTTGTGTCCCTTCCATGGAGTGAATTATTTACCCTCAGAAGGTCTAGATTCAGAGGCAAGATCAGTGCAGCCACAATGGCCAAAATTCTTACCTCAAGATGTGAGGCACTGTTCTGATACAACAATATTAATGACCACAGTAATTAGCAGGTAATATTACCTGCTTTTCCCTTCTTCAAAAATTCAACTTCTCAGAAATTTTCCTCTTTCTTTCAGCTTTTCCCCAGTTTACCAAAAATAAGCAACTTGAGCTCCCTCAGAACCTTTAAAACCACATAATAGATGCCATTATTAACCATCACCAAAACCTGCATGTACCAGTGACAGTTCCTCCTCCAGTCCCCCACCCAGACACCTGCAGGTTACTTTTCAATGTTTCTTTGCATCTAGAGATATGGGAGAGACTATAGCTTGGGAAGAATTAGTTCAGGGATTAGAATAGATCCAATGAAAGTTGATAAGATGTGTTCGCCTGGGGTCATTGATTCATAGCCAAGCCCGGCTCAATGTGTTCAGTTTCTGGCTTATCACTTTTCGCCCTCCATCAGGGGCAGGCACTGGAGGGACAGCTGAATCCACAAAGCCAGTATTGTCGATTGTGATGAAAGAGTGTGGGATTCACTTTCTCTAACACAAGGGGGAAACCAAAGCTGACTCAACTAAGACGAGGGCACAAGGAGTCCTAGCCAGTGTCACCTCACCTGGAGGGGAAATCCAGAGAAGACAGGGGTTTCCATTGTACTGTGTCTGGGGAATGCTGGATGCACAGGCCTCTCATTGTTCCATTTCCAGCATTTAACCACCAAAGATGAGAGCTTCCTTCCTACTTATAACCTACGGTCCAGAGCTGCTGGGGGAGGTAATCAGACCCCATTGTCACCTCCTTGCATTCCCTGGAGAGCTCATGCTACAGTAAAGCACGTGGGATCCTTATCCATGCTAATTGTCTCGGGTTCTCCTGAGCCATCTCTGTCAACTATGCACAGTCATTCAACCTTGTTCAGTCATTCTTCATTTTTTGCTGTTGCTGTTGTTTTGGGTCCATTAGAAGCTCACTCCAGGAAGTAGCAACTAACATAAAAACCTGTGTCAGCCCCAAACATCAAAGCACAAGCTAGTGGAGTGTGGGGAGGATGGGGGAAGGAAGCGTGCATGCAGCCTCTTTGCAAATGCTAGAGGAATAGCAGCGCACGCTGACTCTGCAACGTGAAGCCGCCAAAGGAGACCTGGGCCCCAGTCGGCATTACCTCCCTGGAAATAAAAACACTATTTTTTCCCTCTACAGTCCCTATGCTCTAGTTCTCCTTCACAGTCGGCATTACTGCACCTGCATTAGCCTCCCTGGAAATAAAAACACTATTTTTTCCCTCTACAGTCCCTATGCTCTAGTTCTCCTTCATCAACTCCAAATCAGGAGTTTCATTATTTTTCACATCAAAAAGGAGTCTTTACAGAAGAATCTACAGATTTTAAAGATGTTGACAGGAAAGCAAACGTGAATGGATGGAAACAGTACTTTTCAAAACTGTACTCCTTTCGGGGAAGATCTGAGCAGTGCAAGCATGTGGAAGAATGTGGCGTCGTTTGAAAAGATCCATGCTGGGTTGAACCGTCAATTATGAGCAGCAATTCAGTATGGTGACTGAGTATCTGGACAACACAGAAATAGATCCCCTTTGCCAGTAAATACAAACGTGTTTCAGTGCACCACGCTCCTTTCTGAAAATGTTTCCTCTTTTATAAACTTAATAATCACACCACTGTCTGGATAAGATCTCTTTTTCTCACCAACCTCTCCTCCATACGGCTTGGATTATCTCCCATCTGGTCAATAAATCTAAAATGCAGGGACCTATATCTTAATCATGTTTTTTAAAATAAGGCTTCTACCAGCCCAACACCCAGGGGCTCCCAGGAAAAGGGAGTCGTGGGACCCAGCCCCACTCCTGGCGCCGCTGCAGAACATGCAAGTCAGACATGGAAGCCAGCCCGATGCCCGGGGACCCCTGGGAGATGGAGGCCGTGGGCCCTAGGCCCACCGTCTGCACATCCAGGCCAGCAAGGAGCCAGCCCCACACCTGGGATCCTGAGAGGTGGGGCTGGGACAGCCCTGCCCCCGCCCACAACCAGATCCTAGAAGATTTTTATTAACCTCGTGTATTACTTTGGCTTTGTGACTTATCTTTTCATGTCCCTCACCAAATTTCAGCTCAGATTTTTCTAATTCATTTTAAGAGTTGTTTTTACAATAAGGACATTAATCTTTGTGTGTTTAAAAAAAAAAGAAGAGAATAGAATAATGGTTACTAGAGGCTGGGAGGGGTGGGGTTGGGTGGGAAGATTAGGGTGAAGATTAGGATAGCACAAAACTGTGCTATCCGCCCTAAGTGAATCATTGTGCAGGACATGCATGTATTAACAATGCACTGTACCCCACAAAAATAAATATAACTAAAATTGAACTTTAAAAAAAAAGGTTTCAGGGCCGGCCCAGTGGCGCACTCGGTAGAGTGCGGCACTTGGGAGCATGGCGGTGCTCCCGCCGAGGGTTCGGATCCCATATAGAGACCGGTCTGCTCACTGGTTGAGCGCAGTATGGGCACGACACCGAGGGTTGTGATCCCGTTACCGGTCACGAAAAAAGACAAAAAGGAAAAAAAAAAGGTTTCTAAAAAGGCAGTCGAAAACAACATAACAGGAATAAATGTATACTTTCTTGACAGTATTATACCTGTATATATACAAACACATATATCGCATATATATAAAGCAAGAATTATAAATATATATTTATATTTATTCTCTGTTAAATTCATAAATAAGACAAGGCCATCAGCTATCACCATTTCTATTTCTGCTTAACATTGTTCTGGGAGTATTATTCAGATCAATTAGATAAGAAGAAAAAATGAGAAGTTTAATGTTTAGTGAAACTAGGATGTTTGCCTGAAGAACCCACAAAAATGCTCTAAAAAACTTGCAAATGATTAGAAATTGAAGGTGTCTAGATACAAAATTAATATTCAAAAGTCTTTGTATACAAACAACATCTGCTTAGAATTTATAATGGAAGGAAACATTCCATTTACAATAGTAACAAAATATAAAACACCTAGGCAGGAATGACTCTGAAAAAAACATGCAAGAAAATTGTAAAATGCTATGAAGGGATGCCTCTCCCCTCAAAAATCTTAAGCAAATGAAAAGTAGTGTTCCTAGACAGGAAGACTCAACATCGTAAAGATGTTAACAATTCCTAAATTAATCTAAAATATATATCATCCTCACAGAATATCAACAGAATTTTTTGAACTGGACAAAGTGATTCTAAAGTTGATTTGAAAAACAAACATGCAAGAAATGCCAGGAGAATTCTGGGGGTGGGGGGGAATAATGAAAAAAAAA
>NW_007727603.1:312136-315684 GCF_000696425.1 Galeopterus variegatus | reverse complement strand
GACACTGTTGAGCAGCTGAACCAAAGCTAGCAACCACCTTGACTTCTCCCCTAGACGTCTCGCTATGAGATGAAAAAGAATTCTATTTTCTTGAGCCATTGTGTTTAGACTTTTTGTTTCTTGTAGTTGTATGATTTGCAATCCTATCTGACACACTAAGAATCCCATAAAATTCAGAAATCATAAAGGAAAAGACTGAGCAATTTGACATGAAAATTTTTTTAATTCTTTGAGAAAAAAAAAAAGATGCCAAAAAGAAAAAACTGGGATAAAATATTTTTAATTTGCATTACAGTCAAAGGGTTAAGACCTATTCTATATAAAGAGCTCAACAAGTAAAAAGTAAAAAGACCATAGTCCAGTAGGAAAATGGGCAAGGGATAGAAACAGTATTCATCAAAAAAGAAATACAGATGGCTCTTAATCATAACATGTTTAACCTCATTCCTAATAAAATAAATAATGCATAATAACAAAATAATTTCAACTGTAGTAAAATATAATTTCTACCAGTTTGTTTGGCAGAGATTTAAAGTAAAATTTGATAAAACATTGTATTTGTGGAGAAACTCTTGGGTGTTTCTGTTAGGAGAGAAAACCAAAATGACCTCCACAGAGAGCAAGTTGTCAATGTCACCAAAATTACAAACGCCGCCCTAGCAATTGCAAGCTATTTATAAAATCGAAAAATTGAAAGCAATCTAAATATCCATGAGTATAGAGCTAGTTATTTAAATTTTGATACATTAATATAATAAAATATTAAACAGCTGATTAAAAAATAAAGAAGCTCTATATGTAGAGTTGAAGAACAATCTTCAAGATATGTTGTTAGAGCAGGAGGGCATCATGAAGATGGTGGAATGGGTGGTCCCCCACACCACTGTCCCCCACAACTGATCGATTTACAACTATTAAAAAGCAAAGACTGCCCACCTGGGACTGCTAGAGCTTGAGGGAAGAGGAGGAGAGACCTGCGGACTTCACAGAGGTGGGAGAAGCTTTGGCAAGAGGAAGAAGGGACCACTCCCACCGTTTGAAGCCCCCACTGCATCCAGGTTGGCTCTGTGAGAGGCAGGCAGAAGCTACAGCACACATGGAGCCAGAGTCAGCAAAAGCTGCGGCTGAGCCCTTCATGTGCAGTTGCCTTGAGTATACAGGGAAGAAGAGGGCCTTGGAGCACACCATGTCAGACCCCAGGTCAGCAAGACCACTGACAGGGTTCCGGTGGACCCACATGGGAGTGAGGGACACAGCCAACTGAAGAAAGGAACTACCCAAAGTCTGGTGACTTATCCTGAGGTACCTGGGCATGGCCCGGCCCACTCCACCCCACAGGAAGCATTTGGAGTGTGGCAGGGAGGCTGGCCCACAGGGAGAGCATTGGGGTACAGAGTGGGCACCTGATCTGCCTTCCAATCAGCATAGGCCCACTCAGTGGAGACTGGTCAGGGTGTTAAAACTGCAGGGGGTACAATTTGCTGGAAAGACTGAGTCCTCAACCAGAATTTCCATGCAGCCCAGGTGTATCTAACCTCACAAGACCCAGCAGTAATTAAGACACTAAGAATTAAAATCAAGACCACACACAAAAAAATCTTTCCCAGAGAATTAGCTTCAAAGCAGCTATTTAGTGCAACTACAGAGTTCAAGTGCTCGTTCTCACAGGAAGATCCCCTAACTTTGGAATTAACCAAAACCACAGACCAGAGACAAAGCTCAGATATTAACCACTGAAGGTCTAACACCACCAAAGAACACCTATAAAGCCTAGAAGAGGTATCAGTCCCCTCAAATGCCCAGGCATCAACATCAAGACACAAAGATCGAGAAAAAACAAATATGACACCAACAAAGAAAATAAATGAAGCACCAGCAATGGACCCAGAGGAACAGCAGATTGATGAAATGTCTGATAGAGAATTCAGAATAACTCTCTTAAGGATGTTCAGGGAATCACAAGAAAATCCAGGAAGAAAATTAAATGATACATGAAAAACAATCCAGAAACAGAATGAGAAACTCGATAAGGGAATCGAATCAATTTTTTTTTAAAAAAATAGAAATTCTAGAAGTAATTTTTTAAAAAAGAAAAAATTTAAACAAAGAAAAAAGTTCATGGAAAAATTTCTATTGTCTTTCAATTCTATTTTTCCATGAACTTTTTGAGGTGCCCTTGTGTTTGTATTCTGTTTTATTGATTTCTTTAATGCAATTTATGTTGCTAAACTTAGATATTTAATTTCTATTCTCGATTTCTTTTCATTAGGTGGAATTGATTTGCTTAGAAATTAATTTGCCTTTGAAAAGTTTATTCACCTTCCTCTGTTAAAATTAACTTGAAATTTTCATACTTTTGGAAGACTTTAGAGAGCTGTTTCAAATAATTGTAGAGATTATAAAATGAAATATGCACATTTTAGTAAGCTTTACATCTCCAGGTTTTGTGAAAATTTGAAGTCCTACTTTCTACAGAGTATCTTATTTCTGTTATTCAGTTCATGTATTTGTTATTTGAACAAATAAATGTTCATATGCTTGTTTTAAAAAAATTAAAATTTAGGGGCTGGCTCGTTAGCTCAGTTGGGTAGAGCATGGCTTTATAACACCAAGGCCTGGGGTTCAGATCCCCTTACTAGCCAGCGACCAAAATAAATGAATGAATGAATGAATGAATAAATAAATAAATAAATAAAACTTTGTTACTCTTTGGGAGTGGGGGAAGAAAGGAATTCCAGAGGGCCGGCCCGGTGGTGCACTGGAGAGTGCGCCGCTTGGGAGCGTGGCGGCGCTCCTGCCGAGGGTTCGGATCCCATGTGGAGACCGGTTCCCACTCACTGGCTGAGCGCGGTGCGGGCGCAACACCGAGGGTTGCGATCCCGTTGCCGGTCAGTAAAAAAGGACAAAAAGGAAAAAAAAAAGAGAAAGAAAGGAATTCCAGAAATATATACATTTTTTGACAAAAAAACTCGATAGAAATCTCCAACAGCAGACTTAGCCAAACAGAGGAAAGGATCAGTGAGCTCGAAGATAGAACATATGAAATTATCAAATCAGAAGAGCAAAAAGAATAAGAAAGAAATGAAACAGAAATACAGCAATTCAATGCAATCCCTATCAAAATACCAATGACATTCTTCACACAAACAGAAAATTTGTACAGAACACAAAATACCCATGGAGCTAAAGCAATCTTGAACAAAAAGAAGAAGGATGAGGCATCACACTTCCTGACTTCCAAATATGCTATAGAGCTATAGTAACCAAAGCAGCTTGGTACCAGCATAAAAATAGACAAATGGACCAACAGAACAGAATAGAGAACTCAGAAATAAAGCCACACACTTACAGCCACCTGATTTTTGACAAAGGTGCCACAAATATAAATGTGGGCAAAGGACATCTTCTTCAATAACTGGTGCTGGGAAAACTGGATATCCACATGCAGAAGATTGAAACTAGACCCTATCTCTCACCATACACAGAAATCAACTCAAAATCGATTAAAGGGGCCGGCCCGGTGGCGCACTGCTACAGTGCACCGCTTG
>NW_007727603.1:306891-311780 GCF_000696425.1 Galeopterus variegatus | reverse complement strand
AAGATTGAAACTAGACCCTATCTCTCACCATACACAGAAATCAACTCAAAATCGATTAAAGGGGCCGGCCCGGTGGCGCACTGCTACAGTGCACCGCTTGAGAGTGCTGCGGCGCTCCCGCCGAGGGTTCGGATCCCACATACAGACCGGTTCCCGCTCACTGGCTGAGCGAGGTGCGGCCGCAACACCGAGGGTTGCGATCCCGTTGCCGGTCCCGGTCCGGTACGGGGGCAACACTGAGGGTTGCGATCCGTTGCCGGACACGAAAAAAGACAAAAAAAAAAAATCGATTAAAAACCAAAATTTAAAAACTGATACTATGAAACTACTAGAAGAAAACATAGGGGAAGCGCTACACGAAACAGAAGTGGGCAGCACTTTTTGAGTGAGACTACAAAGGCACAGGCGACTGAAGCAAAAATAGACAAATGGGACTACATCACACTGAAAAGCTCCTGCACAGCAAAGGACACTATCAGCAGAGTGAAGAGACAACCTACAGAATGGGAGAAGATGTTTACAAACTACAGATAGACAAATGGGACTACATCACACTGAAAAGCTCCTGCACAGCAAGGGACACTATCAGCAGAGTGAAGAGACAACCTACAGAATGGGAGAAGATGTTTACAAACTACACAGACAAGGGGCTGATATCCAGAATGTAAAAGGAACTTAAACAACTCAACAGCAAAAGAAAAACAAATAACCCAATTATAAATGGGCAAATGACCTGGACAGACATTTCCCAAAAGAAGACATACAAATGACCAACAAGCACATGAAAAAATGCTCAAAATCATTAATCATTAGGGAAATGCAAATTGAAACCACATTGAGATATCACCACACCCGGTTAGAATGGCTATCATCAAGACAGAAATTAACAAATGCTGGTGAGGATATGGAGAAAATGGAACTGTCCTACACTGCTGGTGGGAATGTAACTTGGTACAACCACTGTGGAAAACAGTGTGGAGGTTCCTCAGAGAACTAAAAATAGATCTACTGTAACACCCAGCTATCTCCCTGCTGGGTATATACCCAAAGGAAATGAAATCGATATATCAACAAGACACCTGCACCCCAATGTTCATCACAACAATATTCACAGTAGCCAAGAGACGGGATCAACCCAAGTGCCCAGCAATGGATGAATGGATAAGAAAACTGTGATATATATACACAAGGGAATACTATTCAGCTATAGGAAGAAATGACATCCTATCATTTGCAGCAACATGTGTAGAACTGGAAACCCTCATGTTAAGTAAGTCAGGCACAGAAAGACAAATACCACATGATCTCATTCGCAGGTGGAATCTTAAAAAGAAAAAAGTGGTTTTCATAGAAATAGAGCATAGAATAATGGTACCAAAGGCTGTGGGGTGGGGGAAGGAGGGGAAGTGGAGGACTGATGGGCACAAAACTATGCTGTCTACCCTAAGTGGATCATTGTGCACTATCTGCATGTATTGAAACAACACACTGAACCCTAAAAGTATGTACAAGTAAATGTTAAAATTTTTTTTAAAGGTATGTTGTTAAATGAACAAAAATCAAAGTGCAGAACAATGTGTTTGGTATGTAATCGATTGTACTCAAAATATACTAAAAGGGAAAATATGTGATTGCATATTTATCAACTATCTTTGACAGAAGGCACAAGAAACCGGTAATCGTGATTGTCTCTAAGAAGGGAAAATGAATAGCTGGGTGTCCCGGTTATCTACAGCTGCATAATGAACCACCCCAAAGCATAGTGGCATAAAACCACACTCATTTTCTTATGTTCACAGGTTCTGTGGGTCAGGAATTTGGGCAGAGTACAGTGGGGGTGGCTTATTTCTGCTCACTGATGTCTGGGGCCCCAGCTGGGAGGAATTGACTGGCAGGGTGTGACTCAAACAGCTGGGGGCTGAAAAAAATCTGAAGGTTTCTGAGTTCCCACGCTTGGCATCCAGGTTGCAATGACTCAGCTGGCATCTATAACCAGCGTGCCTATATGTGACCTCATCACAGGGCTGGGGCTTCCTCACAGCATGGTGGCCTCAGAGTCAGCAGACCAATTACATGGCAACTCAGGGCTCCAATAGCAAGTGTTCCAACGAGCAAGGCAGATGCTAAATGGCCTTTTATGACTAGCCTCTGAAATCAGAGCCTCTCTCCCACCCTGCTCTACTGACTGAAGCAGTCACTGACCTGTCCAGATTCAGAGAGCCGGGAAAAAGAAATTCAAGTACATCAATTTGATAACAGTGGTTATCTCTAGGGAGTGGAATTTGGGGAGATTTTTGTTTCCTCTATTTGCCTCACTTTATGTCCTAATTTCCCTAAATAAGCAAGTACTTTGAAAAGTGTTTTGGAAAAAATGATGGGTCTCTCTTAAGATTCTCTTCTATGCAGTACAGCAAAACCATGTTTCTCATGCATTTTCCTTGTGAGTTTGAAATAGAGTTCAGAAATACATCCATATGGATTTTTTATGAACCCCTGCTACATGATGACGCATCACGTAAGAAGCATTACGATTCCATACAGGTGCATGAGTGAAAGTATACCTTTGTTAAATAAAAATTATAGGAAGCCACTGTTTTGGACTAAGCTCCTGCACTAGGTCCCAAAACAACAGACTAAAAATCAAAATGAAGTCACCTCTGCTAAATTCTGTGTTAGTTAGGCTGTGGTCTGACCTTCTGAGAAGTCAGGAGAAAGATAACAGGTCATTTCCCAAACAGGCCAGTTTAAATCTTCAGTAGGTATGATGGTGAAGTTCCCTCTGCTTTAATCCTCACACAAAAGAGATAGCTCGAAGCAACCTGGTGTCAACTAGTTAGCTATTTCCCTGTTGTTCTATCTCCCTGTCCCCACCTTACAAGGAAAGTAATTTGGAAATTACCAACCCGCTTTTTTGTTCTTTGCTCTGCTTTCTCCAGCCTTCTTCTGTCTGTAAAACCAACTTCCTCTGCTTGGCTCATTGGAACACTTATCCTATTTTATGGAATAATGTGTTGCCTGATTCTAGAATCACAATAAAGCCATTTGAGATCTTCAACTTAATTTGTTGGAATTTTGTTCTTTGAGGTCCACGATTGCAGAACCAGGTTCTGCAGGCACAGAGAAACACGGCTCCCATGTGCTTTAGCTGGGCCTCTGCAGCTGTGTTCATAGCTCTGTGGGACCTACATGCCGAGTCCTTGTCACACACACACTTGGGAAGCAAGCCCAAGACATGGCGGTGGTTGCCTGGCTGTCATGCTTCAGAGAAGCGTTTCTCTCTCTCTCTCCCTTTTCCCTCCTTCTACCTTTATTCCACCTTCTCTTCCGCTCCTTTTCTCTCCCCAGATTTTTCTTCTTTAACTGGCTTCCTCTCCAGCTCTCTCTACCCTCATCTTTTATGTTCTCCTCACAGCACACTCGCCTTCACAAGGACAATACAAAGCCACCACGGAAGGTTGGGGCGAGACTGAAGAGGGGACATGGGGAACCAGACTAAATCAACAAAACAGGTTTGCACAGCTCTGTTGCCCTTTCTCAGCTACCAGTTTGGGTTTATTTGTTTGTTTTTCCATAGCACTGTTTTATTTCATCGTGGCTCTCAGCATTACCTGATACTATCTAATTTCCTTTTTTTTTTTGATTGTGGTGAAATATACATAACAGGAAATTGAAGTGTACAATTCAATGGCACAAAGTACATCCACGGTGTGTGCAGCCATCACCACCAGGGCTTTTCTCATCTTCTAAAACTGAAACTCTGTGCCCAATAAACACCAGCTCCCCACTCACCCCTCCCCACCCCCAGCCCGTGGCAACTACCGTTCCACTTTCTATATCTGTAAACTCGACTACGTTAAGGCACTTAATATAAGTGCAATCATAGGGTATTTGTCCTTTTGTGAGTGACTTACTTAGCTAAACATAATGTCCTTGAAGTATGGCCCATGTAGTAGCGTGTGTCAGAATCTCCTTCCTTTTAAATTTTATTCCATTGTATGTATATGTACATGTTGCTTATTCACTCCTTGGTCAGTGGACATGGGTTCTCAGCAACAATATTTTTCTTAAGTGGGCCTTTCCCTCCCCTCATCCCACTCCTTCATTCCATCCTGAGCTCCGCTGCTGGAGCTGCTTGGGATTAGCAATGGCGTCTATTTCCATGGCCTTAAGTGCCCTTCCGTGCTGGTGACTCCAGTTTCTCTCTCCAAACAAGACTTCTCAGGGCCCCAAACTTGACAGCAACGACATCCTTCGCAGCACCACTTAGGAACATCTCATCACACATTCCAACCTAGAATTCTGGATTTTTCCCATCCACCGACCCTCAGGATAAAAGTGGCCAGAACCACTTCCTAAACCATACAGGAGACCAGAGGCTTGGTCTTCAGGGAGATGGGAGCTTGCCGCTGACATTTAGAGCTGAAAATAAGGTAATTCATAGAAAGTCTGTACACACTATGGTAGGAAGCAGACCCAGCCCTCCTGACCCTGCCATTCCCTCTGGGAGAAGAGGGCCAGCTCCTAGGCATTTCTCCCCTGGAAAAACAAAGTAGCCCCACAGGAAGGACCTTCAGACGTGGCCATGTGGCCGCTTCACTGCCCATTCCCCTCTGAGAAGCCTCCTAGTCACCAGGGACTCCCCTGCCGTGCACATGAAGCTTCAACCCATGCACTAGGGGCTCACTCTTCAATGTAAGAAACAGCCAAGGATCAACAGGCATTTAAGGGAAATAGCAGTGTAAGCATATTATTTAGAAACTGAGAAATAAATACCAAGAAAACAGCTAAAAGAGTTGAAGACAGTTGCCTCTGGGGAGCAAACCTGCTGGATAGGAAGAGACTAATATGTTCAGATATGCATTTTTTAGTAGTGTTTGATTTTTTTTTTT
>NW_007727603.1:303180-306726 GCF_000696425.1 Galeopterus variegatus | reverse complement strand
TCCCGCACCTCGCTCAGCCAGTGAGCGGGAACCGGTCTGTATGTGGGATCCAAACCCTCCGAACCCTCGGCGGGAGCGCCGCCACGCTTCCCAAGAGGCGCACTGTAGCAGTGCGCCACCAGGCCGGCCCTAGTAGTGTTTGATTTTTAAATATGCATACATATACCCATATACAGAGGTTAAAATAATTTTGAAAAGAAAATATGAGTACCACCATCTACCTATCTGCACAAAACTGGAGAAATCTGAAAATTACCTCTGATTGCTCCCTTTTCCTCATTCTACAATATCCCATCTATCTCTAGGACCCATCAACTTAATATCCAAAATATTTCTTGATCCATCCATGTCTTTCCATCTTTGCCACTAGCACGTCCTCTGGGTTACACGCAGCCCCGCATTGGTTTTCTTCCTTCCAGCCCTGCCCCCCCAACGTATTCTCCTTAAGGCAGTAAAAGTTTTACTGAACTCAGGTCCAGCTACCCACCCCCTTGAGAAGGAAAGAAAAAAGGAGTCAGAAGTCAAATGGTTGGTGTTAGAAAAGCAGATGTAGGGCCAGCCCGGTGGCGCACTGGAGAGTGCACTGCTTGGGAGTGCGGTGGCGCTCCTGCCGAGGGTTCAGATCCCATGTGGAGACCGGTTCACGCTCACTGGCTGAGCGCAGTGCGGGCGCAACACCGAGGGTTGCGATCCCGTTGCCGGTCCCTGGTACGGGCGCGACACTGTGGATTGCGATCCCGTTACTGGTCAGTAAAAAAGACAAAAAGGGAAAAAAAAAAGAAAAGAAAAGCAGATGTATTCAGGGGAAGGAGATGGTAGGCTGTCCCATCTCGAAGACTTAGAATTACTGAGGGGTTTTTAATGGGGTGGGGGATGAGGGAATGGAACGTGGGAAATGAAAAGTAGGAGGGAGGGTGACGTGAGCTATGAGGGGGCTGTATCTATGAGTCAGGTGCAAGGTCTCGCCAAGGCCTAGTCTGATTTCTGCTCCCGTTCTTATCTCAGGGTCTGGGTAGGACGTGCAAGTCTGCAGCTCCTGGCTGGCTGGAAAACAACTTTACATTCATGTAAATAATGTCATCTTGCCCCGTAACCAAGTTTCAAAATATCAAATAACCATGGGAAAATAGGGAACTCGGAAAAATTGCCAAGAAAAAAAAAAAACTGTCTTTTTAAAATTTGCCTACAGCTCATGCAGTTTTAGTTCCCAACATGGCTTCAGTCCTGCTCACTCCAATAAAAGTGACCTTAATAAAAGGTAAATCAGGTCACATAAAACCACATAATGTCTTCCCATTACCCTCAGGAAGAAATACAAACTCCAGTGTTACCCCCGAGGCCCAAATATGTCCCCCAAAAGTTGATGTGTTGGAAACTTAATTGCCATTGTAACAGCATTAAGAGGAGGGGCCTTGAAGAGGTGATCAGGCCATGGGGGCTCTGTCCTCATGAAAGGATCTGTACCATCACTGCAGGAGTGGGTTAGCTGTCACAGGAGTGGGTTCCTGACAAAAGGATGTGGCTGACCCCATCTTGTCTCTCTGTGTCACGCACTTGCTTCCACCTTCCTCCTTCCACCACGGGAAGACCCACCCCAGGTGCTGGCGCCATGCTCTTGAACTTCCAGAACCGAAAGCCGAATAAGCTTCTGTTCTTTGTGCATTGCCCAGTCTGTGATATTCTGTTATAGCAGCAGAAAATGGACTCAGACACTACGTCTTCCACCACGTCTTGCTTTGCTCACTGTCCTCCTTGTTCATTAAGCTGCATATTCATTGCTATCCTTTCCTCCAATTAACTCCTTTTTAAAAAAGCCAAGGTCTCTGATGCTTCAGGTCTTGACATACGTTATTCCACATGCATGGGAAGATTTTTCTCCTGCTCTTCATCTGGCTGTTCCCTTCTTGCCCTTCAGGTCTCAGCATAAATATCACCTCCCCAGGGAGGCCTCCTCCAACCAACCTGTCAAAAGTAAGTTACTCCTATTGTTCTCTAATTCATCCTCACACTTGCTTCCTTCATAACATCTTTAATTGTTTCTATTGTTTTATCTCTTCATTTGTTTTACGTGTCTGCTTCCCCAGTAGGAAATTAGCTCCGTGAAGGCCAGGACCATGCCCTATCTCTAGTATCTGGCACAGTACCTGTCTGAATAAATTACTTCCTAAAGTAAATGCAAATATCATTTGCATCTCTCTGGGCAGTTTTCCAGGTTGTACCATTCTTCAGAGTAAGCATAACAAACTTGGTTAAGGATGAAAGATGTATGTCAACAGTTGCTCCCTAATGTGTGACAAACTGCTAAGATTTCTCCTTTACAGGCTGGTGCAACAGTTTATTCATTTATAGTGGAGGGAGTAGAGAACAGGAAAAACACACACAAATTGATTTGGGGGAGAAGTGCTTTTTTAAAAAATTGATCGATAAATCTTCCTTAGATAATAGGGAGGAACCCCTATCATGAAGGGCTTTGGGGAGTGGGAGCCAAATGTCAATTTCCACTTGAATCACATTAGTATGGGTGCCATGACAGTTTAGTACTTCATAGTTATGATGACTATTAAAATTGTAATAATACAAGAAAGCTGAAAATCTGATGATAAAAAAGGGACAGGCAGTTAAAATACCCTCCACTGTGTTCTGCAGACATTGGTGTCATAACTACGTCATATCTTCATCAAAAAGACCTGCAGGAAATTAGCATAATGCTTGTGATAAGGTGTTAGCACTTTATTTGACCTAGAAAGAAATATCTATTTTGTTGACCTTAAAATTCAAACCTTGTCATCTCTATAACCCATAGCATTCAAAATTATGGTGATTTATCTTAAGCACTATTGAACACATATTTGGGGGAAAAAAAGGTGTGCACTGAGACGATGCTGAGATCTGAAATCACACAATCCTCTCTTCCCTCACACAATGGAACAGAAGTCTCAAGTCCTGCCTAGAGGATAAGGAAGGACCAAATGATTTCTTAACATCCCTTACAGCTGTACAATTTAATTAATTGGATAACTCATTATTTGTTGAAGGAAGTTAGCCTAGGAGATTGGGTGGTGGTAAGGTGTGAAACTCATAAGCTTGGTCATACCTACTGAGCTGCTAAATGTATACATTAGCATCATAGGAAAAAAGAAAGCCCAGAAGAGAGAAAGAGAAAATAGTATATTATATATCAGCATAAATCAGGAGGGATGAAATCCTACTCATCATGCAAATATTCATTTAACACTCACTATATAACTGGCACTGTGCATGAAACTGAGGACAGATGTGTAAAATAAGTCTCTGAACGTATTTTTAAAATAAACAATTATAGCACAGTCTGATGAATGCTATTATAGGGTATCAGTGCTACAAAGTTCTCAAGGAACCCAGAGGGGTGAGTAACTGTACTGAGGGAGTTGAGAAAGACTTAATCAAGGAGATGATATTTGAACTGGGCTTTGAAGTATGGGTAAGAGTTGTCTGCTAAAGAAGGGGAAGGGGGGCCGGCCCGGTGGCGCACTGCTACAGTGCGCCGCTTGGGAAGCGCGGGGGAGC
>NW_007727603.1:296437-302420 GCF_000696425.1 Galeopterus variegatus | reverse complement strand
AGGGTTGCGATCCGTTGCTGGTCACGAAAAAAGACAAAAAGGAAAAAAAAAAAAAAAGAAGGGGAAGGGGATTCCAGGAAGAAAGAATGGCATGCATAAAGGCTTAAAGACACATATGAAGTAAGTACAGCAGGATACATAGGGCTGAGAGACCAGAATCAAGGCAGACAAGGAACTGATTATAAAGTCTTTTGTACACCATGCTAAAAGCTTTTTTCTATTAATGATAGACATGAATGAATGACTTTTACCAAGTGTGTTTCATGATCAGATTGCTTTTGTTATAAAGAATTACCTAGTGGGACTGCAGAAAATTACAAAAGAGCAAAGTCAAGGAAATCAGTAAGGAGGCTACTGTAAATAGTCCATTCAGAAAATCAAGGTGTGCCTTAGCATATGAAAATATGCTCAACTTCACTATAATGAGAAAAATGTGAGCTAAGAGAGATATCATTTCTCAACTATCAGGATAAAAAAATTCAAATTCTTGAGAACACACTCAGTTGGTGAGGCTGTGGAAAAACAGGCCCTTATATTTTGCTGTTAGAATACAAAATAGTACAATCAGTTTGGAGGAGAGTTCAGCAATTTCCAATAAAACAATTCATGGCTTTACTTTTTGACCTAACAATCACACTTTTAAGAGTTTACCCTGAAGATACACAAATACAAAACTATACATACATATATATGTGGTTATTCCACTATAACATTATTTGTATTAACAAAATACTGGAAATACCCCAAATGCCTGTTCAAAGGAGTCTGGTTGAATAAACTATGATATAACTACACAATAGAATATTGTGCAGCTATGAAAAAGAATATGAAATATCTCTAAGAACTGATATTTGCATTTAATCTCAGGCTTTTTCTTTAAAAAAAAAAACTCTATGCTTAAATGATTTCCAGGATATATTGTTAAATGAATAAAGCAAGGTGCAGAAGAGTATATAGAATATGTCACCTTCTGTTAAAGAATGAAAGGGAAATAAAAATATGAGCATACTTATTTACTTATTTCTCCAAAAATAAATAAGTAAAATGTGGAAAATATAAACCTGAAATGTTTACCAAGAAAAGGTGGATAGGAATGGATCAGAAGGGATAAGAATGATAGACGTAGAGATTTTTTTAAAAAAACAAAGCCTGAGATTAAATGCAAATATCAAAAATTAACCTAACTTAGGAACAAGCCAAAGATGTCCCTTCTCACCACTGCTTTTAACATCATACTGGAAGTCCTAGCTGATGAAATAAGACAAGAAAAGTAAATGAAATGTATACAGATTGGGGAAGGAAGAAATTAAACTGTCTTTGTTCCCAGGTGACATGATATAGACAACTCAAAAGAGAAAAAAAAAAAAAGATAAAACACTCGGAACTAATAAGCAATTGTAGAAAGGTTGCAGGAAACAAGGTTAATATACAAAATTCAACAGCTTTCCTATATACAAACAATGAATAAGTGGAATTTGAAATTGAAAATACATTACCATTTATATTAGCACCCACAAATTGAAATACTTAAGTACATATCTAACAAAATACATGCAAGATCTATATGAGGAAGACTAAAAACTCAGATAAAATATACCAAAGAAGAACTAAATAAATGAAGAGATATTCCATGTTCATGGGTAGGAAGTCTCAATAATGTCAAGATGTTAGTTCTTCCTAACTTGATTTACAGATTTGATGCAATCCCAAACAAAATCCCAGCAAGTCATTTTTTGGATTCTGACAAACTGATTCCAAAGTTTATACAGAGAGGCAGAAATCCCAGAAAAGCCAACACAGTATCGAAGGGGAAGAATATAGTCAGAGGACTGATACTACCTGACGTCAAGGCTTACTATGAGGCTTCAGTAATCAAGACAGTGTGGTATTAGTAAAATAATAGACAAACAGATTGATGGGACAGAATAGAGAACCTGGAAATAGACCCATATATGTAGTCAACTGATTTTTGACAAAGAAGCAAAGGCAGTACAATAGAGCCAAGTAGTCTTTTCAACAAATGTTACTGGAACAACTGAATGTGGATACATTAAAAAAAAAAAAAAAAAACGGATCTAGACTCTTCACAATAATTAACTCAAAATGGCTCACAGACCTAAATGTAAAACACAAAACTGTAAAACTCTTAGAGGATAACATAGGAGAAAACCTAGGTGACCTCAGGTATGGCATAGATACATCACCAAAGGCAGAACCCATGAAAGAAATAATTGATAAGGTGGACTTGAATAATAAAATTAAAATCTTCTGCTCTGTAAAAGACAATATCAAGAGAATGAGAGGGCAAGCCACAGACTGAGAGACTATATTTGCAAAGAGCACATCTGATAAAGAACTGTTATCCAAACATACCCCCCCAAAAAAGCCTCTTAAAACTCAACAATAAGAAAAGAAGGTTGTGATTAAAAAATGGGCAAAATAATTGAATAGCCACCTCACCAAAGAAAATATACAGATGGCAAATAAGCATATGAAGAGATGTTTCACATCATTAATCATTAAGGAATTTCAAATTAAAACAACAATGAGATACCACTACACACCTATTAGAATGACAAAGATCCAGAACACTGACAACACCAAATGCTGTCAAAAATGTGGAGCAACAGGAACTTTCATTAATTGCTGGTGGGAATGCATAATAGTACAGCCACTTTGGAAGATAGTTTGGTGGTTTCACACAAAACTAAACATGCTCTTACCACACAATCCAGCAATTGTGCTCCTTGGTGTTCATCCAAATGGAATGAAAACTTATGCCCGCACAAAAGGCTGCACATGAATGTTTATTGCTATAAATATTTAAAATTTTAAATTAAATTTGAAATTGATTTACTCATAATTACCTAAACTTGGAAACACCGAAGATGTCAGTAGGTGAATGGATAAGTAAACTGTAATACATCCAGACAGTGGGATATTATCCAGCCCCGAAAAGAAATGAGCTAGCAATCCATGAAAAGACATGGAGGAAACTTAAATGCACATTATTAAGTAAAAGAAGCAAATCTGAAAAGGCTACATATCACATGATTTCAACTATATGACATTCTGGAAAAGGCAATACCATGGAGACAGCAGAAAGACCAGTGTTTGTGAGGGGTTAGGGGGAAGGAAGGGATAAATAGGCAGAGCAGAGAGGATTTTCAGGTCAGTGAAACTATTCTGTATGATACCTCAATGGTGGATGCATGTCATTATACTTTTCTCAAAACCTATAGAATGTATAATACCAAGACTGAACTGTAATGTCAACTATAGACTCTGGGTGATAATGATGTGTCAATGTAGACTCATCAGTTATGACAAATGTACCGCTCTGATGCCAGATGTTGATAGTGGGGAAGTTTTGCATGTGTGGGGACAGGAGGTACATGGACACTTTCTGTATGTTTGCTCAATTTTGCTGTGAATCTAAAACTTCTCTAAAAAATGAAGTTTAGTAATTAAAAAAAAGCTAACCTAACTTTACATAAATTCAATGCATATCCACACAATGAATTAACTCAAGTAATTTTTAAAGTCTGTACTCTGTATATTATTATATTACATGGGCCATGTAAACTATGTACAAACAAACTGCAAATAAATATAAATTTTACTTAGTTTATTATTAGTAGCAATAATGGTCTTATATTCTGAAACTATTTTATGTATATCCTGGGATAAAGCAAATAAGCAAATATATTAATGTTATTAGAAACCAAGATTTTCGCTATGAGGGAAAAGAAATTAAAATTTTAAATTAAAAAATGGTAAGCATAAGTTTTGAATTATCAATAGCAGTATAAACTCATAATTTTAAAAAATACGTTTTTATCACCTCTGTTGAAAGAGCCTAGGTGCAAAGCACAGCTAACAACCAGATCTTGGTTCCTAAATACCATTCTCTACTATAAGGGGCAAGGACTCCTTAGAGAAATGTCTGTTTCCAGGTTTGCAGCTGGAAAATAAAGGTTGAGCCTGGGATTTTTTTTCCCCAAAGTAAAGACCAAGGGTCACATTAAAGAGTTATAAGCCCTGGCCTGAAGGAGCTCACAGTGACCACATTTGGATCAATTTGGGTAATTTGTAAAAATTTACTCAGCAAAGATCATCAGAAATGCTGAAACCACTGGGTAAACTTTGTTGGGCATCAGGACGTTCACACCATTTCAAAGTATCACCCACAGATCACTTACTAATTACAAAGGGGAAAGGTACTTTCACACTTGAAAGATATAATTGGTATTTTCTCTTTCTCTCTCGCAGGCTTTCCTTTTTCTAGGATGTTAACTGAGTTTACCAACTGCAGTAGCTTTGCACTGTGTCAAATTAGCTAAGCTAGAACCATGTTTTGCAGAATTCCCTTCCCTATATGTCCCGGAGCAGAACTGGTCACAAGAGAAATTTGTGAGAGATTTGGGAGGTGGACGTGAAGCAACACAGTCAATGAAGCGTAGTTTTTCAGGGCTGAAGGGTCACTCTGCTTATCTGTCCTCCATCCAGTCTCCACTGCTTCCATTTCCAGAATATAAGGTCAAAGATCTGGCTCAGGTAGTAGAAGCACAGGATTAGTTAGTTTTCTTATTTTCCTCCTTAATTTCTCTCATCATACCATAGCTTGTCCTGGAAGCCATGAAAAAAAAAAAAAAAAAAAAAACACCACCCCTTATTCCATACCCCAATCTTACCCACATGTGGGTCATGAAGAAAGCAGCTCATTTAAATATCCATGACATCAACGTAGCAGACACGATCAGACAGATGGACAGTGGCATTTTTAGTATAATATGCTCTATGAGCCAACCAGAAAAATTACTCGGCCCACCATGATGTTAGTGACTCATGGGTGTTAATAGTGACAATTCATAACTCTACTGGGAATACAGCCAACTTCTGCTTATCCACAAATAGATTACTACTTTGCCAAGTATTTGCACAGCAATCTGTTCCAGTCTGGGCCACACAGTAGGCCCCAGTTTGGGTGGGGTCAGGGCTGTAAAAGGAATGGGAGGGCAGAGGTGGAAGCAGAATACAGAGTGAAGATTACAGGGGTGTATTCACCCCAGCATGTGTCTGATTGTATTCTAAAGTGAAATGTTATTCATGTCACCAAATATTTACTGGGCATCTACTATGATTGGGACACTACGTAAGCCAGTAGGTAATCAAAATCTATAAACAAAATCCCAACTTCAAAAAGCTTGCACTTGAGGGCCAGCCCGGTGGCGCACTGGAGAGTGCACCGCTTGGGAGCGCAGCGGCGCTCCCACCGAGGGTTCGGATCCCATGTGGAGACCGGTTCCCGCTCACTGGCTGAGCGCGGTGCGGGCGCGACACCGAGGGTTGCGATCCTGTTACCGGTCAGTAAAAAAAAAAGACAAAAAGGAAAAAAGCTTGCACTTGAATTTAGGACACAAAACGTAAGCATAATAATATATGCATCAATATTCACCAGCAGTGATAAATGCCCGGAGGTGCCGTACAGATAGTGGAGAGTTGAGAAGAGGAATTATCCACTATGTAAACACAATAAGCAAATCACAGCACTGCATGAATTCTTCAGGGAGAAAGGGGAAAGCGACAGGAGTAAGAAATATTTAACATCCACTAATGATATTACTAACAGCTACCATTTGTAGGCATTTAATAAATAAATGGCTTTATCTGTGATTTCTCATTTAACGTTTGCAACCACTATGAATTGTTACTCCCGTATTATAGTTAACTAAGTGTAGTCAGATAAGAAATTATCCCAAAGTCACAATCTGTAAATAACTGAGCAGAATTCACACACAGGTTTGTTCAACTCAGAGTTCATGCTCTTTCTGTTTCAAGGCCTGGGCTCTTTCCTCTGTTTCTTTCCTCACTAGAAATGTCACATATGTCACATGTAACCTCCATGGCCTCTGCCCAAAGGGTGAGTGAATGCCCCAATACACAGCAGAGATAATTCCCATGGGGGGTGGGGTCGGCGGGG
>NW_007727603.1:294420-295975 GCF_000696425.1 Galeopterus variegatus | reverse complement strand
CGGGGGGGGGGGGGGGGGGGGGGGGGGGGGGTCTGAAGGGGATGATGGAGCCCTGGGGAGAGAACACCCTTCTTAAAGGATCACATCCCTCAAGCTGCCTCCACAGAGTCCTACCAGTGCTCCCAGAACAAATTCTGGGTACAAAAACTAAACTACAACACCAGCACCTCAAAGAGAGGGCACTCTATGGTTTTTGTTGTTTTTTTTTTTGGTGGCTGGCCAGTTCAGGGATCCGAACCCTTGACCTTGGTGTCACAACACCGTGCTCTAACCAACCAAGCTAATTGGCCAACCCTTAACTATGCTTTCACTGCAGAAACATGGCTCATGGGTGGCCTGACTGGGCTGGTAGATTGTGGACATTCTCGAGACTGGGTGCCATTGTCAAAGCCCAGCCAGCTCAGCGCATCTGAGGGCTGGCAGCTCTCCAGGGGCAGAGAATATTCCCCCTGCCTGCAATATGCCTAACTAGTGTCAATATTTACAGGAACTCAAAGGACAACAGATGGATGGAGTGAATCAAAAGGCAGCCACTTCCCAGTCTTCATTTCTAAGTCCCTGCTGCACAAAAGAAAAAGGGATTCGGGCAAAATGGTCACCTTAGCAAACTTAATCGCCTCTTCATAAACATTTGAGTAACTATGCAGGGAAATGTGGGTAACAAATGGCAAGAGTCCAGTGAAGCATTATTAGTATTTCTGTCTTACAGGAAAACAAATCTTCTCCCTTTGATTGTAATTTTCTTCTCTGTAATTTTCTAGCAATACTTAGCAGTTTTGGGAATCACTACTGCATATTCGTTAGCTATAAAAATGAGAGTGGGTAGTACTGACAGTCCAGAGGGAAAGCACTGGCCAAGAAAAACCCTGGGGAATGCCGACATCTAAGGCTGTGATGAGAATAAAGAAGCTCATGGACAGGACAGCCTCCAAATGATTGTGAATATACATGAAGAACCAGGACTGGGGGATATCTCAGGAGCTCCCAAGTGCCCAAGGCAGCAGGGAAATCCAGGAGGAAGAGAACTAAAAATGTCTCTTGTGTTTGGTACATAGCTCATGAATGACATTGCATGAGAGTTTTGACAGAGGGCAGGGTTCACAAGGCAAACTCACGTGGAATAGGAGCAAAAGGGGGTAGCGAAGCAGAGACAGACAGGTGACTGACTGGGATGGTGGACGGCTGCCAGCAGGACAAGGTCAGAGGAGAATCATATTTTTTCAAAATGGAAATTATTTGAGCCTGATCAGAGGTTCCAGGGTGACAAAGCCTAATGCAGGTGGGGGCGCTGATGAAAGGACATTGGTGGAATTAGAGAGAGAGCCTGGAGCATGAGCTCCTTGACTGGGTTTTCTCTAGAATCTATAACGGACTGAAAGTGTTTACCTAGATATGCCTTTTAACCTAACCCCGACTGCTGTCTTTGTTAGTTGCCAGTCCATCAGTTTGCCCGTGGGAGAAGTACAGACAAGACGGAGTGCACGCACCATCTGTCTGCAGTTTCTGCTCAGCCCCCACTCTTTTTTTTTTCTTTTTTTTTTTTTTTTTTTTTTTT
>NW_007727603.1:290317-293511 GCF_000696425.1 Galeopterus variegatus | reverse complement strand
CCGAACCCTCGGGCGGGAGCGCCGCCGCACTTCCCAAGCTGCGCACTATCCAGTGCGCCACCGGGCCGGCCCAGCCCCCACTCTTTTTTATAAAGACTTCTCTCAGCTGAAGATCTGATTCCTTCACATGGGAGGAAACCGTTTGCCTAGCAAATAATTAACCAACATGCAAACAAACTAAATGTTTTTGAGATATTTTTTGACTCAGAGAGAAAGAATGGCAGAAGATACAGGAGAAAATGGTGAGGGAGCCAGGTCCTGGAGAGATGGAGGTGACAGAGGGTCTGAGGCCCCGTGGCAAGGCGGCCTGCGAGTAGCAGAAGCCTGGGGAAATGTGGGAAGATGCAGATGGATTGGGGGGTATGGGGTGCAGGGCCGGGGTGTGGGGGAGTGGGCCATCTGCTGAGAGCATCAAAGGCCACGCACGTGGGGAATGGTGAGAGTTGTACATTGTTGAAGGCAATGGGACACAGACAGAACAAGAGAATAAAGGGATCGCTGGGTAACCACGAAGACCCAGCTGAGGCCGACACAAATGGAGGCAGTCTGCGTGGTTATGTGATTTCCCCTAAAACCGGCTCCACTACCCGACTGTGCAGGGAAGGGGGAGGAGGGGCAGGACTGCTGCTGGGCGGGTGCGGAGGCCGGGTGGGTGGTGGAGGCAAAGGCATGGAGGGCAAGGAGATGAAAGCGCTCCGGTGGCCACAGCCTTGTGCAGGGAAGGCAGGGCAGAGGAGGTGCGTCCTCGTGTCTGCCGGTGCCCTCCTACAGAGAACCAAATGTGCTCCGGCTAGTTCAAGCAGAAAGGGATATGGACAGCTCAGAAACGCCACTGAGAGGTACAAGGAAACAGACTCCTGACTGAGCTTCCCGGAACAACTCCCAGCCACACCCTGTGGAACTGGCCCGTCAGAGGAGCTGAGCCTGCACCAGCATCATGAAGCTTTAACCCAGAGACCAGCACAGAACCAAAGCCCTCTGCCACCCCCTTCCCAGTGAAGCAGACGTCCTATTCTGCCTTCCCTGTGGAACTCTTGGTCGACTCAGAGTCCCACATAAGAGCATTTGGTCAGTGGACCCTAAGTCACATATCTGCCCTGGCAGCAAGGGAGCCTGAGAGATTAACTCTGTGTGTGCTTCATCTCCCTTCCCCTCTGCACCCAGCTGGGAGGTTGGTATTGCACTGTGGAAAGAGTGTAGAAGAGCTCAAGAGGTTTGGACAGCCACCCACTGCACGGTATGTCAAGGCTGCCACTCGCTTGCATGGTGCCTCTCTGAACATCTGTGCAGATAGCCTGCTAGGCAGATGCATCCTGTAGGCACATGACTTGGCAAGGTCTGCCCTTTATGACAAGGAAAACGTGCTCCTTCTTCCGGGGGACACCACCCTGCCCCAGTGCACAGCTTGCTGAGCAAAGTGCAGGTGGGCATCAGCCCCTACCTGCCTCCTTGGGCGGCAGAGGCTGAGCAGTACACAAAGGGCACGACCATTTGTGACAACTCTGGCACTTACTGACTGGGAAGAAATGTAGGGATCGAGAGCCTCTTGACCTCTTGGAGTCCCTACAGAGTCAGAGCTTGTGAAGTGGGAATGGGATGATAGGGATCAGCAGGACAGGCGTGTGGCCATGGCATGTAGCCCAGGAGCCCAAGGGTGCTGAGGGGAGCCCCCAGCGTGTGTGGGGAATGAGAGGTTCCCATGGGAGGTAAAGCACGGCGGAGGCGAGGAGCTCTGGAAATTGAGGACACAGCTTGAAAAACAGATCGTCTGTGGGGATGTTAAAAATCAAGTTGGAAGAAGAGGAAGAAGGAAGCCAGATTCCTAAGTTCTCAGTGAGAGAGTTTCAGGGGGACAGTGGGGGACAACAGCTAGAAGAGGAGAAGCAGGTAAAGCCAGGTGGCAGGACCTCAAACAGGAAGGACTTTACGCAAGGGTGGAGGAGCAGCAACAACAAATCCCAGCTTCCCCTCCCGCCCCTTGCTAATGAGTGTTCATTTTTTCACTTAAGCAAATATTTATTTTATTTAAGCAAATAATGAACCTGCAGGTCTTGGTCCGCTCGGGTTGCCATAACATCTGACCATGGCTTAAACAACAGAAATTTATTTCTTACAGTTCTGGAGTCTGAAAGTCTGAGATGAGGGTGCCTGTGGGGTCAGGTTCTCGTGGGGGCTCTCTGGCTTGCAGACGACCACCTTCTCACTGTGTCCTCGCGTGGTGGGGGGAGGGGGGAGAGAGAGAGAAAGAGAGAGAGAGAGAGAGAGAGAAGTAGCCCTCCGGTGTCTCTTCTAATAAGAACACTAATCCCATAACGAGAGCCCTATTCTCATGATCTCATCTAAACCTAATTATGTCCCAAAGGCCTAATCTCCAAATACCGTCACACTGGGGGTTAGGACTTCAGCATATGAATTTGGGCGAGAGGCAGGGGACACAGTTCAGTCCACAGCACTCCACGATTTGTGATGAAAACAAAGTCCCTATTCTCATGGAGCTTATATTCTAGTGGAAAGAAACAGACAATTAACCAAAAACCAAATATACAATATGTTGCGGTAATAAGTACTACAAGAAATTGTTAGGTTAGTGGGGTGAGGGAGTGGCAGGGCATGACTGTGCACAGAATGCATCTGGAGAAGAAGAGAGTAAGACATGGACGATCCGGGTGAAGAGTGTTAGAGCCCAAGACAGCAGCACGTGCGAAGGCCCTGCGGCAGGATCAGGTTTTGCCTGTGAGACTGGAGGGGAGACCGGGAGGAGGAGGAACGTGGTGGCATTTGCTGTTCTTGAAGTATAACAGGGGGCCAGTGGTGGGGGGACACTGTGAAGACTTCAGCTCTTCCCCTGACTGGGGTGGAAAGCCATGATAGGTTAATGGGGAGAGAGGTGACATGTACCAGACATGGGAGAATGGAAAACCTCCAGCAGAGAAGATTACACATGTGGTGTTCCTTGGGGGAAAGGTGGGCTGCAGGGAGGACAGGGAGGTGAAGGGGGATGGCGGGCTCCGCGGGCACACTGGCATCAGCTAGGTGGGGTCAAGAGGCAGCCGGGCTGGGGAGTGCCCGGGTGAGGATGGGCACAGTGCAGGGCCGAGGTGGCAAGAGGGAGGGCAGAGGTGAAGGGGGCCTCGGAGGCCCACAGCAAAGGAGCAAGGGCTGGAACAAGATACTTCATGGCGGGATGGGGGGAG
>NW_007727603.1:288452-289760 GCF_000696425.1 Galeopterus variegatus | reverse complement strand
CTGGCATCAGCTAGGTGGGGTCAAGAGGCAGCCGGCGCTGGGGAGCGTCCGGGTGAGGACAGGCACAGTGCAGGGCCGAGGTGGCAAGAGGGAGGGCAGAGGTGAAGGGGGCCTCGGAAGCCCACAGCAAAGGAGTGAGGGCTGGAACAAGATATTTCATGGCGGGATGGGGTGAGGAGCCAGAGGCACCGTGAGAGCTGCCCCAGGGTCTGCCAAGGGGTCACAATGGGCTGCCCTTGGAGGTCCGCTCTGGGCAAGGGTTGGGGTACAATGTGGAGGCCACCAGGAGCAAGTCCCCACAAGGCTTCAGGATGTGTGGAGGGGATATGGAGAAGCCGGGAAACCTCTCAGGATGTGCAGAGAGATACCCTGGATAGCAGGAGGAGTGCACGAGATTTTGAAAGGAATTGGCTAGAAAAAAGTGGAAATCTGGAAAGCCATCAGCCCCAGGGAAACCCCCGCCCCAGGAGCCCTGCGTGGCCTAAAGGTTCTGATGACTTGGCGAGCAGGGAGGGAGAGCTTGCCAGTGGGCAGCTGCTGGAGGAGGAAGCAAAGCCGGCCAGGGAGGGCCGCTGCCTGAGAGCTTCCTCCCCTGGCAATGCCCTCCTGGTGACCTGGGCCTTCGGGAGGCAGGGCAGGGAGGTGCCACCAGTCGTGAAGGAGAATCAGCCGCAGCCTCAGAGAATCAGAGAGATCTCATCATGAGCCACTCTCCGTATCCTCATTTGCAACTCTGGCTCCTCTGGCAAAGGCCCCATGCAGCTGCTCTGCCCAGGGCACCCGTGCCAGGTGAGCCAGATGCCACGCAAGGTGCCCCACAGCTGCACCCCAAGGCCAGCTTTCCTAGCTCCGCGCTGTCAGGCTGGGAGGTGCCCTGGGGGACAGGTGGGGGGCAGGTGGGGCACAGACAGAGAGTGGTGGCTTTCCCTCCCTTTCCTGGTTAGAGCAAGACACAAAGCGCTCTTTGATCTGTGCCCTCTGCCCGTTCTGGAAGGGCTGCGTTTGTCACCGCTCCAGAAAAGAGCAGGAGGTTACTTAGCTATGGGTGAATGATAACTGGGCATTTGTCTAACAGCTATTGTACTGATGAATAATTAAAATTTTTATTACAATTGAGGCAAAAAAGCACATTACCCACACAGGTGGTCTGTCAGCCGTGCCATGGGGAATGTGGGTAATCACAGGGTAGCCCCCAAGTTCTGAAATAGTAGCCGTGGTGATGGTTGAGATGTCTGGGGCAAGTTAAGGGGGAAACAGACCCAAACACTGAGGTCTTTCCTCTCTTCAGGATGTAATAAGCTAAATCAG
>NW_007727603.1:286613-287923 GCF_000696425.1 Galeopterus variegatus | reverse complement strand
AATTGAGGCAAAAAAGCACATTACCCACACAGGTGGTCTGTCAGCCGTGCCATGGGGAATGCGGGTAATCACAGGGTAGCCCCCAAGTTCTGAAATAGTAGCCGTGGTGATGGTTGAGATGTCTGGGGCAAGTTAAAGGGGAAACAGACCCAAACACTGAGGTCTTTCCTCTCTTCAGGATGTAATAAGCTAAATCAGTGAAAGCCGGACTTGGGTGTGCAAATGGCTGAAACAGCGATGGGAAAAGTGGAAGTGAAAACCAGGAAGGACGGAAATAAAGAGAAATAGAAAGTGACTCAACCATACAAATATCCTTATGTCGTGGCCAAGGACGATGGCTCTCATGATGACGGGGAGGGGACAGCTGGAATATAATGCTGAACTCGGGAGTCAGGACGCACTTAACTTCCATAAACCTCCCTTACTGCATCTTTAAAATATTGTCCTGAGGATTAAACAAGACATTGCTGATGAGAATATTTGGTAATTACAAAGACAAACAGCAAGTGCAAATAATTATAACTCAAAAATTAGAATTAAAGATAACTGAATCCAAACAGCAGAAGGGTTAGAATAGTTGGAGTGAATTAGGATACAGAAATAATGGAAAAGAAAGTCTGTGGTATTTGGTTGGACCATATGAAATTGTCAATAAAATTCATATGGTTTAATTTAACAGTGCACAAGGTAAACAAATATTCATTTAGTTATTAAATATCATTTTATATGTCCCTGGTTTATCAACAGGACAGTCCACTTAGAAAAGGGACCACTAAATGATAATTATTTTGATGGGAGAATATCTATGAAATTCAAACATCCACCAAGACATATTCATACAGTGGGAAGTGACCGTGGGCAGGAGGGATTATTATGTCCCCTTTCTCAGAACACGTCAAGTGCGGTAGGATATGGACACACCTGAGGTACAAATGCCATGAACACTGTGACTCCCCAAATGCCTGAGGATAATAGATCACAGAGGCAGTGGCTTTCTCTTCCTGTGTACAGTGACCAGCCTTCCAGTCCCTGTGATTCAAGTTCATTATGAGAAACAAGAACATTAAATGTATATATGTTGAACATCCGAGGTCCATTATCTCCATTAGTCCACACAATACTCCTGTTTTCCCTTTTTCACATAGAATGAAACTAAGACTCAGATGGGTTTAAGAAACTGGCCTGAAGTCCCAAGGCTACTAATGCACAGAGCCAGGATTTGAAGCTTATTTATCTCTTAAAAGCTGTTAAAGGGCCGGCCCGGTGGTGCACTGCTACAGTGCGCCGCTTGGGAGCGCGGCGGCGCTCCC
>NW_007727603.1:284956-286447 GCF_000696425.1 Galeopterus variegatus | reverse complement strand
CACTGAGGGTTGCGATCCGTTGCCAGACACGAAAAAAAGACAAAAAGAAAAAAAAAAAAAAAAAAAGCTGTTAAAACATTCACTATAATGTTCCCCTTCACAGTTCATGTGGTAGATGCAACATTGACCATAACACGGTCCCTTTCCCTTATAATCTACTAGGAAAACTGATAGTGCAACATATTTCTTCAGCAAGTACTTGTTGGGTGTGTTTGTTCAAGGTGCTAGGAATCCACGGATAATCAGCAGAGGTGAAACCCTGTTCTTGGGAGCGACTATGGGGTGAGTGTCAGGTGTGTGTGCCCCATGCTAGAAGCCCTGCAGGGTCATCCACTAGCTCTTGGTGGTCAATCCCTGTAGGATCATGCCATTTGGATGTCTGTGGATACAACTACCACCCAGCAACCCCTACCAGACCAGAGAGTCCAGAAACTGAGGGACAGCAGGCAGGCTGGCATGCAAATGGACAGAACCTGGGTCCAGACCAGCTTCCCCATCACCATGCCCATGACTTGGAAGCCCCTCAGCTGCTGAGTCAGTTTCATCATTTGTGAATGAGGATATTGCTGAGCGGAGAGGTGCAGGTGAGACTGTCCAAAAATGCTCTGACAATAATGCTAAATAAATGTTAGCTTTTATTATCCCTAAAGTTTCTGCTAAACAAACCCAGGATTTGTGTTTTCAGCAATCTGTGAGGCTCCATTAAATACTACATTTGAATATTCCAAACTACTGTCTCTTGCAGGAAGGATCAGCTTCTCACGTGCTTCTGCCTTGTGGGGGGTGGTGTTGCAGAAGGAAAGTGAGTGCCAGGCATCCCTCCACGCCAGCTCCTTCTTTCCATCTCTTCTTGGGCACAGATTTATGTAACACATTCTGGAAGTTTGTTTTAAGTAACAAAGAGCCAGGTGGGAAAGGGAAGAATTTCTAAGACTTTTGCTAGAAATCCTAAAGTATTTAGTTACACTGAGCTACATAATTGCTGTCATCCTCTTTGTGACTCTGCCCTATCTCTGCAAGCCGGACACTGTGTCTGAATGACTGTGCCTTATCATTGAGTTCCAAGGGTCTGGAATGTTGCTTCATAGCATGGGATTACAAAGCAGCAGCTGTCCAACCATCTGAGTGTGCCTGGACATCTGGCTGGTGTCCTTCCAAGAGGTTCCATCCTGAACAACCCTCAAGCAAAACACTCCAGCCTTCCCTTGTGGCCTCAGGCCAGGACTGTGTGCCATTGCTGAGCGCTGGATGACATGGGTCATGAAGAGCTGGGCTGTTACTCCTTTCAACAACCAGACCAGGTATGACAGGTGAGCATTCAGATTTATTTGCCCAGCTCTAAATTCTTGTACCTATCAGAAAGAAAAAGAGCCAAACCCCAAAAAGTCAATTTGGGTGTTCTGTAAACATTGTCTTCACTGTGCCTTTTTCCTTCCATCTTAGTTATCTCAAGTTGTTTAAAGGGGAACCAAAGGCGATTTGCCCACAGGT
>NW_007727603.1:259564-284158 GCF_000696425.1 Galeopterus variegatus | reverse complement strand
GCACAGTATCCCTACAGTGTCCTGCTGGGGAGACTGGGATATTCATATTCACACCCTCAGGGAGAATGACTCCCTATCGTGGAGCCTGTGGGATGGGAGGGAGACGAGGCAGTGCTGTGAAACCAGTGGGGAGAGCCCCCGCCATTCAAAGAATCAGCCCACCCTTGAGGTTAGAACTCATACAACCTCCTTCCCCAGTGCAAACCCGAAACCTCGTCGACAGGGCACCTCCCAGTCTGATCTGTTCAGACCTCCTCGGGGCCCACTGCAAGAGGCAGCTCCTTGCTCTGATACTCATTCAATTGTTAGAAGAAGGAAAAAAGAAAAACTGCCTTATATTGAAATGAGACCAGCTGCTCTAGAACATTCTTCCATTGGTCCATTAGATATGCTACATTGTATCATATTTTCAGAAAATACAGGGGCTCCACTCCATCTCTTCTAGATCCTCCCTCTCATCTATTGCCCGAGAGATTCTTTAGCTTGTTCTCTCACTTGTTTTTTAAAGTAAGATACGTAGACTCATATGTTGATAAGTTATAAAAGACGTTTTCCCACGTGCCTCTTTTCCTGTGCCCTCTCCTCTGCCCTGCCTGCTAGCACAAACCTTCCAGTGTGTGCAGCATGCAGCACACGCAGAGCACGGAGCACGCCAGGCCAAGGCCAACGCAGGCGCCCGGACATCAAGGACCAGACGGCTGTGCCTGCTTCTCAGTGCTTACCAGGGAGAAGATAAAACCCACGATGATAAACTTCACATTTTCCAGCAGTAGAGTCACGTGGCTTGACCCAGGCATTACTCATACCCTTAACTTCTCTCCGGAAAGACTGGAACAAATGTGTCCCCATTACTGACATGATCATCGTCACAAAGTCATCCCATCTTCCTTTCACAATCACCCCTATATGCCATGAAAAGTCCCCTAGGGTGGGAAGGGAGGTGTTGGAACATTAATACATCCTTTCACTCGACATGTTGGCAATGAATCAATTTTGTTTTCACAGCAGCAGGGGGTGGGGGAAAAACCTTGAGAATCACAACCTGTACCCCTTATATTCTGGTAGACCTATATTTGAAATCTCCCACGTGGTACAGAATCCCTTTATTATTGTTGTTGTTAATGATGGTGATGATATTTTCATGGTTTTTTAATTTTATATTATATTTCAATATAAAGAAAGATGTGTAAACAATATTACATGTCTGTGTATCCACCATCTAGCTTTAACATTATTAACAATTTACCATATTTTGTTCAGATGTTTTTTGTAAAAACTAAAGCACTTAGATATACCTGGTGGTGTCTGCGTGTTCCTCCCCGATCCCATTCACGTCCCTCCACTCTGGTAGGTAACCACTGGCCCGAGGCTAATGGTTCAGGCCCGTGAAGACCTTCAAAAAAAATTTACTACACATCCATGCATAAACAAATGATGGAGTTTTTAAAAATTTTAAATAAATTATGTCGCCCTGTATTTTCTACTCTGTATACAGCTTGCTTTTTTCACTCTACATTATGCTTCTGAGATATAGCCGTAATGATATCTGCAACTCTAAATCATTCATCCCAACTGCCATTATTTCTCCCATCTCAAAAACAAAAACAAAAAAGTTTCCACTGACTTTGCCAGCCACCTACTGCCTTCCCCTTTGCCCTCTTCATCTTTTTTTTTTTTTTTTTTTTTTTTTTTGCGATAAAACTCCCTGAAAGTGTTGTCTGTACTCACTTCTCTAAATTTTCTCCCAAACTTTCTCACCCACTCCAATTAGGCTTTTGCTCCCTTAACTCCACTAGCAACAGACTTGGGTCTTACAGCTAAAAATCCTGTCCAGAATTCCTGCATTGCTTCAGGAGTAGCCAAGAGAAGCCTCATGTCTCAGTTCCCAGTGGGGGTCTCTGTGGGGTCCCCACGGCTTGAGAGCATCTTCCTCATCTTGTGTGTCGTGAACTTTAAAACAAGCCCCCACGTGCACTGGCCCACCTTGCAGGCGAGGGCGATTCTCCTGCCTCTGCTGCTATGGGAGAGACCTGGGAGTGCTGCACATACCCAGACACCCCATCTGGAAGTCCTTTCTGACAATGTGATGCATAAACATCACGTGGAGCTTTTCCTCTCTTGAGAACACTGTCAGGTGAGAGAAAAGGAAAGAGCCAAGAACCTGTCTCTGAGACCCCCTCTCCACGACCCCGTACCCTCGAACTGCTCTTGGCTCCCACTCACCTCGCCAGTGGAAGTCCTTAGCCACCAGGAGGACAGAGGAGCCATAGTCTGGGCCAAGGATAGCTTCTCACCCCACCCCTTCTACACTCAAAACACACCTTTGTTGGAGTTTGTTGGAAGGCTCTATGAGTGAACGTTTAGATCCCACTAGGAAAAGGGCCTAGAGCAGCTCCTGAGGGAGAGGATACACTGTTCTCAGGGCTCCTATCCTGTGAAAGGACACCTTACTGTCCATCTATACGCTAACCACAACCTTCTCTCCCACCCCGCTCATGCACGAGAAAGTCTAACTATATCTGACTATATTTACCAATCACATAAACACTCAAGTCAGACTCCCCGTGGAAAAGCATTTCTATCTTTAAATTTTTTAAAATTAATTCATTTGTTTTGTCCTGTTCAATTACTTTGCATCTCAGCTGACACTGAAATATCAGTGAATATGCACAAGTTCTAAAAGCTTCAGTGTCCTGTTCGGGAAATGTGGAAAAACAGAGCAGACACTCTGAATAACCTCAGTGAATATCCTCTCTGAAGCCCAGCAGTGAGAAACAAACGACCTGTGCAGAGAAAACCACAGAGAGATGCTGCTTGCCCTGTCGATATGTTTTATAGTCTAATTTTTATTTTGTATTATATTTTTCATACAACTGCATCCCAAAAGGATTTTCTCAATGAACTGTGCAAATGTAGTAATGGTTGCAGAGAGAGGGAAATAAAACATATAAGAGAAAATTTTCTACCAAAGATTTTGGAAAGAAAGGTCTTCAAGGAAAATAAGATATTTTTAAATGGGTGCTTTATAATTAAATGCTCAGAAATAACTCAAGACAAGTAAATGGACTTTCTTTTCCTTCTTCACATTTCTCGTCTTGAGTTACTTCTCCCTCGGATGAGCCAGCCACAGTTTGAGTCTTGGCTTTTGAGTCTTGGCTCTCTTCTCACTATCGGTGTGTCTTTAGGCAATTTATTTATTTTACTTCCATAAGCCTCGGCCTCTTTATCTGTAAGATAAAAGATCACTACAGCACTCATCTTTATGAGCGACTGTGAGTGTCAGATGTGACTACAGCACTTGGCACATGACTTGGCACATAGAAAGTATCAATAATGTTAGCCACTATTAGTATTAACATTCCCCTCACAAATTTCTTAATACTCATTTCCTCCCATTTTGACACTGCTTGGCCCCTCTGTCTGCCCGATCTGCCCTCAGCCCCCGCCTCTCCGCTGCCTGCATTCCCACCTCTTTGAGTCAGGCTGGCAAATCCCTTCATAACTTGCTCTAATTGATTTGTCCAGCCCCAAATATTCCCCAGCCCTGTGCACTCCCCTTCTGCACTGGCCGCACTGAACTCCCCCCAGGCGGCAGCTCTTCGGTGTTCCTCTGTCCTTACGTTCTGTGCGCTTTTCTCCTGGAATATCCTGCTCCTCCTGTTGTCACCAAGACAGTCCTTGCTCCATCGCTCTCTGAACCCACCTTTGACGTCAGGCTTGTCTCATCAAGTTGCCAAGTTTTGTTTATGGAACACATTTCTTAGCCCTATTGTGAGCTCCTTGAAGGAAGGGACTGTGTCTTGTTTATCTGTATGTCCCCACCTAGAAGGTACTCAAGGCATGCTCGTGGGACGAGTGAGTGAACCGACTATTTCTTCTGAGTTGGCTTCATTCTTGCTAGGCCACTCGGAGAATTTTCAGGGACATCAGAAGGCAGGTGGTTGCCTTCTCTTGCCTACTGCAAATTGTAAAGAGTATAAGACCCTCAGGACACTCAGGCAAATTTTCCAGCACAATGGAAATCACCAACAGTCAAGCCCAAATGCATTTGACTCTCATGTGGAGGAAAATCTCTTCTGAAGAGGAAATGCAGGTGAGAGATTCCTGCAGTGGTCCAGCTTCCCTGGGAGACCCTCTTGTGGTTTAAAAGCATCCCGGAAAGAAATCTTTGGCACCTGCCTCACCCATCCTGAGCTACAAGGGTACTTCAAAAGGTTCATGGAAAAATAGAATTAAAAGATAATACAATCTTCCCATGAACTTTTTGAAGTCCCCTTGTATAAGATAAAGCTCTCTGAGGCCAATATGGCTCCTACCAGGAAGCCCCCGCTTGTCCCCGCTGCTTTTGGAGGGGGGAGCCTCTCTGGGAGACCCTGTAGAGTCCTCATCATCTTGCTATAGCAGCAGGGAACCCAGAAATGGTCAGAGCTGAAGCCACTGTCCCACATCATCTGGCATTAGAACGGAGCCTCTCTGGGAGACCCTGTAGAGTCCTCATCATCTCGCTATAGCAGCAGGGAACCCAGAAATGGTCAGAGCTGAAGCCACTGTCCCACATCATCTGGCCATTTAAAATGGAAACCAAACAGCCATCTGGACACCATCTATCCATATTTTTGTGAAGATGTAAATACATAATGAGTAAGAAGAGTCCAATAAAACCGATTGTCATGTTGGTGCTGGAAGACATAAGAACCCCCCTTAACAGACATCCCCTGATCCAGTGAAAGACAGGCTCCCTATAGAACTGCAGGACAGGATTCTACCTGCCAGAAAATTAAGTCCAAGGAGAGAGAATCACTTCCCAGCAGGCTTTTTTGCTTTTTTCCCATTGTTTGCTTTGCTCTGTTTTGTTTTTACTATAGTTCAGTTCTACTGGTACCAGAGAAGGACTTCTCCATAATGTGGCACAATTTCCGTAAGTTTTAGGAAGAGACATGTAAAGAAGTATGACCTTGACCTCCATGGCAGACTCAGAAATAATGAATCAGCATCTAAAAAAAAAAAAAAAAAAACAGAGAAAGTAAGCGACCCTCCCAGGGTCACCTGGTCATGGCAGAGTGTGGATCTGCCGACCACTCTCCACCTGCCCTCCCTCCCCTGCTCAAGATTCCTTCAAGGTCAGAGCTGGGAGCCAAGGAGATGCACCGTGTGCTGGGGGAGAGGCAGACAGGGCAGAGAGGGCATCCAGAGCGGCAGTTCCGGCCCCAACTCCAACAGTCTGGGTTCGAAACCCAGCTCCACTCTTAGCAGCTGTGAGACTTTGGTCCATCTGCTTAATTTCCTTGTACCTCTATTCCTCATCTGGAAAATGAGACTGATGATGCTATGGGACAATCTAAGAACAAAATGATATGTGAAAGCTTTGGGAGTAGGGCCTGGCACATAGTAAGGACCTGGCACATAGTTAGCAGTTATTACTCTGGCGATGGCTTCTCTGTAAGCACGGAGCCTTATTCAAGCGTTGGAGAACGTGAGTTTAGTCTGTTCCTTTAATCATAATTGTGAATTTGCTTTGGCGTCGACATTCTCAAAGCAGAATCTTCTGTCAACTTCCCCAAGCCCATGACCCATGTCTGCTTAGAAAATTTCAGCAGAAGTACTTATTACTTTTCAAGAAGGCCCATTCCACTGTTGGAAAACTGAAGCTCTTAGAAAGATCCCTCTTGCACAGAATGAAATCTGACCTGCCTCTGTAACTTCTCCCTGATGGTCTTAGCACTACTGCCTCACTTCTCATACTGGGATAAATGTTCCTCCAGGGACTCTGGGTGATGTGCTGGGGATCTGTAAAGCCATAAAATAAACACAGTGTGTTCTCCTAATGAACCAAATTAAAATGAAGATTTATTAGGGAGATGCCATTTAAACTTTGCATTAAATGTCTATGCTTTTAAAAAACACTTTCTCATTTTTAACATTTTTCATTAAAATGAACAAGAATATTTTAGTGTATAATATAATGTTCAAACAATTTCTTTTTCAGATTTGGCACAAAATTTTGCTTTGGGCAGCCACTACCAGCTCTGCCCCAGACCTCCCAGGAGTATCTATTCACTTGCCTCTGTCATTGGGGATTTCTAGATGGAAAAGGCTGAGAAATGCTACTCTATTGAACAGAGCTACAAAGAGCAGATCTAATTCCTTTCCCACAGGGCTACCCGTCAAGTTTTCATAAGATCTTACAGTTGGAAAGAGACTCAGAAGTTGTCTAAATCGATCTCCCTTCTGCGCCAGTCCTAACAGATGGTCACCCAGCCTTTTCTGGATCAGACTCAGAGGAGAGAAGAGACACATGGTAATCGTTGCCTTCCATTGCCGGCCAGCTTTAATTGTTAGAATGTTCTTTTCTTAAGCCTAGCAACATGCACATGGGCCCGGGAATGAGGCAGACCTGAGCTAAACTCTTGGACCAGTCACTGAACTTCACTGGGCCTCAGTTTCCTCAGCTGTAAAATGGGATGAATGGTGTTAGCTCGATCACAGGGATTATTGGAAGAGAAAATGCATGTACAGCACTTAGCATTCTGCCTGACACACAGAAGGATTCCATAAACATTCACCATCATCATCACCATTTTCCGACACGGCTTCTATAAACTAAAATTCCAGGGCCTGTTTGAATTAGCCTCTGCTCCAAAACCATGCTTTAGATATTCGATAACAGTTAATGAACTCTCCCTTCACTGCACCCAAAACAGCCTGTTTTCCTAAGTTAAATATGCCCCCACCTTCCTCAGCAGAATAACCTTCAGACCCTTCAGTGAATGTATCTTTTCTCAGAAAGCTATTTGAAAATGGGTTAAAAGATTCATACAGGGCCGGCCCGGTGGCGCACTGGATAGTGCGCCGCTTGGGAAGCGCAGCGGCGCTCCTGCCCGAGGGTTCGGATCCCACATACAGACCGGTTCCCGCTCACTGGCTGAGCGAGGCGCGGGAGCAACGCCGAGGGTTGCAATCCCGTTGCCGGTCCCGGTCCGGTACGGGGGCAACACTGAGGGTTGCGATCCGTTGCCGGACACGGAAAAAGACAAGAAAAAAAAAAAAAGATTCATACAAATGAAATGGAAAAATGTGAGAAGATGAAAAGTGCAGGAAGAGAAGAAAAGGAGCAGGGTAAAGCCATGGGGAAGGCTAGGAGTGGGGGGAGGTATAACTTAAAACACCAAAGTCAAAGCTCATGCTCAAAGAACTGGGCTTTCCATAAAGTTTGATTGGAGAATACGACTTAGAACAAAATTGGCAGCTTCCCAGCTCCTTCTCAGAGTTGCAGACAGACAGATCTGCAGCACAGCACTGGCCTGCCCTGCCCACCTGCAGCAGGACACACCGAGCAGGGGTTTGGCTAGGGCAGCCCAAGTCTGTGCACCACCCTGTTCACTGGGTGTGGCCAGAAGCACATCGTCCGCCCACTGCACCTCACCACAGAGGGTCGGGGAGCTGGAGATAGGCCATTTTCATACCAGGGCCCAGGCCCTAAAAACATGCCTCAGTGGGTGTACCAGGCTCTCACCACCCAGTTACCTCCTCCTTCTCTTGTAAAGAGGAGTGACCAAGGTGTTAGGAACTGAATTGTGTTCCCCAAAATTCAGATGGTCAAGTCCTTACACCCACCATGCTGTGTTTGGAGAAAGAGCATTTATAGAAGGTAATTAAAGCTAAATGAAGTCATAATGGTGGGACCCTAATCTGATAGAACTGGCATCCTTATCAGAAGAGGAAGAGACACCAGAGCTCTCTCTCTCTGTCCACATGCCACAGAGGAAAGGCCATGTGAGGACCCAGCAAGAAGGCTGCCATCTGCAAGCCTAGGCAAGAGCCCTCAGCAGGAACTAAATCAGCAGGCACCTTGACCTGGGACTTCCAGCCTCGAGAACGGTGAGAAAATAGATTTCTGTTGTTAGAGCCGCCCAGTATGGTATTTTGTTTTGGCAGCCCAAGTAGACTAAGACACAAAGCATAGCATTCCTCAAGAGAGTGATACGGTTACTAGAAGATTCTTCCTTTACGTGTTGAAGCAGAACATGGGAAGAGAAGAGTTGCCAACAAGAAGAAGATTCTTAAAATAATCCAATGCTACAATTATAAAAGATAAGAATGTAGGAAAAAACTAAATGTAAATAGAAAGTTACTTATTATGCCCCTAGCTATGTGTTCGATATATTAGTTTATTCTTGGAAACGGAGGAAATGAACTAAAGCCTTGGACAGGTGAAAGTAAGGAAAGAAAACATTCATAGAGGAAAAGAGGAAAACTAAACAAAGTTGGAAGATAAGTATTCTTTAAATCCAAATACAGGGGGTGCAAATTCTATCTGAAGGCAGGAACATTTGTAAAGTATTTACCAAATGCCTGATGTATTCAGGGTGCTAAGAGTGGAAGAGACAATAAAAAGTGGGAAATAGATCCTGCCTTCTAGAAGCTTGTATTTTAGAATGCAAATACTAATAGTACCCCTTGAGAATCTTAGAGACTATCTGTTGCTTATCTCCAGAGGCTCTACCCCCTGGCGAAGACTAGGCAGCTAAATGGAAGTCCAAAGGCGCTAACAGGACGAAGGGGCAAGAGGAACTGTTGACTTAGTCCGGTGTGGGAAGAGTCAAGGCATTGCTAGACTGTAGCTGAGGATGGAAAACAGGCCTGATCAGGAGTTGGGAGCCAGAAATGAAGAGGGGCCTGACCAGTGCTGTGTTCACAGTTGGGGATGAAATTTCGGACTGTAGCTGAGGATGGAAAACAGGCCTGATCAGGAGTTGGGAGCCAGAAATGAAGAGGGGCGTGACCAGTGCTGTGTTCACAGTTGGGGATGAAATTTCGGAGAGGTCATTTGTGCCCAAACCCACGGAGCCAGACAGACCTGGAGCATGGCTATTCACAGAGCCGGGCTCCCAGGTGGATTTGCCTGGTCAGGCTTCCTGCTGCTTGTGGCTTTCTGGGGTCTTGAGCACCACATACACCAACGGGAGCTGAAGCTGGGAGATGGGGGTGGAGCACTTGGAAATCTCATGCAACTCCTGGAATTGACTGATGAAAGAAAAAGGAAAAGAGGCTCAGAGTGGTGGTCAGACCCCATGAGAGCATCCCCAGCCCTCCAGTACACCATGCTGATAGGATCAGAGTGCTTTTCCAGTTCCGAGGAGAAAGATCACCTCTCCCAGGGAGCAGGCAAAGGGCAGGGCAAGGGACCAGGCAGGGTATGGGTTATGCAGCATGAGAGCTCAGACGCTTCTCTCAAACTCCAGCTGATTCTCTTTGGTTCTACTGTTCCAGAACTTGATGACCAAAGTGTTTTCCCACTTGCTTTATGATTTCACAGGCCTCGATCTTATTCCCTCTAAGAATAATGCCTCCAGAGGAAAGCATTATTACTGTCTCTTCAGTCAACCCTTCCAAGTGCAAGAATCTAAAGTCCTACCGAAGCAAAGCAATGCCTCCTTCCTCCCACCCTCCCTCTTTCTTCCCTTCCTTCCTTCCCTCCGTTCTTCCTTCCTCCCTTCCTCCTGCTATCATTTACCAAACATTTATTGAGCCAGTTCTGTGCTAGATATCACAAAATGCATCTAAAGGTAAGTTCTAGGTCATGCTTTTGCAGTGCTCACAGTTTCAGGGAAAACAAAAACAAAAAAACCACCAGAGATGAGTTCAAATTAAACCAGCCTGTGAGGGGTCACTAGCTTAGGAGAGATGAAGAACCTTGAAGGGTGATTACAAGTTCCACAACAGGGGCTGGAGAAGAACATTCCAAACAGAGGCAACTGCCTGAGTCCCAGCACAGGGGCCTGGACACACTCACAGTCCCGGGGGCTCTGGATGGGAAGGTCTACAGCTCGGTGGAGGTTTCCTCTCCGCCTTCGAAATCTTTCTGAGATGGGATTTTTGCCTTGAATTACTCAGCTGAAAAACAAGCCAGAGATACCTGTTTTGTTTTTTACCTAGTGCTCCTCCCTTACACCAGGTTCCCCAAAGCTGCCTCTGGTGTCTCTGCCCTGCACAGACTCCCGTCCCCTCCCCCACTCGAGACTGATGATGTCAGCAGAGAGGACCCGAAAGGGAAAGCAACAGCCTATTTCTCTGCGCCCGCTTCCGATGGCCCTTGTAATTACAGCTTCCAGATCCTTAAGCCTCCTTCGCTTGCTAAGTCCCTAACATCTCCTCATTTATAATTACCTCTTTTCGGTGCTAGGCACTTTTCATATTTTAAAAAAACGGGTCTTCAAAAGAAGTCCAAGAGGTCAGTAATACTCATATTGTCCTTTTTACAGACGGGAAAACTGAAGCTCAGTGAGGCTGTATCATTTGCCTAAGGTCATAAAACTAGCCAGTAATGGAAATTTAAAACCAAGTTCATCTGACTCTATTGCTGCGGTTCTCAAAGTGCGGCCCCTGGTGGGAGCACCAGCCCCTCTTGGAAATTCACCAGAGACCTACTGAATCAGAAACTGTGGGGAGTCAGACCCAGCAACCTGTGTTCTAGCACATTCTCGAGGTGATTCTAGTAGACACTAAAGACTGAGAACCACTGGCTAAAGCATGTACCCTTCACCTCCGCGCTCCGTTGTGTCTCCATATTCCAGCTCTCCAAATGTAAAAAATCACCACGGAGGAATCATCCAGAAATATGGTTGGTTTTCACGTCTCCCCATAGCTGCTTCCAAGGAACTAAAGGTGACTCTTTTCTTCAGACTCTAAACTTGACCCCCATCTCAGTTGGCTACCCCAGGCTTGTTATCACACCAATCAGTCGAGGGCTAGAGTGGAAATCTGCTTTCCTTCCCTGTGAGGAATTCCAGACACTAGTTACCCACGAAGAGGGAAATCATAGCTTAGCTGTTGGATCCAACTTGATATTCTTTTTGTTCACTACAACCCTACCCTCTTCCAGACTTGCAGCTCATTCCACGCACTACCCCTGGAGAAGCCACCAGTCAACATTTATTGATTGAGTACTCAGTCTGTATCAGGCCCTCTGCTAGGCACTTGAAATGCATTATCTCACTTAATCCTACCAACAAACTAAGAGGTAGATACTAATATTAGAGCATTTCAAAAATGAGGAAACCAAGGCATAGAACGATTAAGTAATTTGCCCGAGATCACTAGCTAACAAATTGTTGAGTTGTCACTCAAATTCAGTTTTCCTCGAGTTCATGTTCCTGCCCACTACACTTTTCTGCCTGGTATGGGCCTTTCTCAACCAAGTCTCCTCTCTTGGTGTATTCCAGGCCCAGCCTCTGTGTTCCAGATTGAGAGTCCTCTTTGCAGCAATGTGAACCCAGTTTCTTGCTCTGCCATGATGTTCTTGGGCATCTCTTCCATCACCCTCCCCACCTGGTCTGCCAGGAGCTGCTTCCTGATAGCTGGGCTTCCACACTCCGGTCCTTTCTCCCTCCTTCAGACCAGCTTCAACACCTCTAAATGCCGCTCAGCATGCAGTAAAGTATGTCTTCTGCCAATTTCCACTTTCTAAGGCAGGATTTTTATCTTACCATCTCTGCTTTGACCAGACACTTGATACAACTTCAAACATTGTCGCCTGTGGTTTGGCTGCCGCACAAGGAACTCTTGGCCGGCTTTGAAGCCAGGCTTTCTGAAGCCCACCTCGCATCTAGCACCCTTGATATAGACTTTGTCTACCACAGAGTAGGGTGTACTGAGAAGACGGATGAGAATCAGGGACGAGGCTCTCTCTTTGCTTGTGATTTCTAGCCTGGTGGTAGAACCAGCACAGAGTCAGGTGACACAAACAGGAAAATGCAAAACTGGGAAACACGGGGGGAGGAGCAGCTTCTCAGGCTGTGCTCATGAGAGTCTGTAGGAAGGGTGTCGCTAACGGATATCTTGGGGGAGGCCTCCCAGAAATCTCCAGAAATTTCCTCCCAGAAATCCCAGATTGGGGCATTGGCCAGCTCAGCCTTGAAGGCAAACAGGAAACTTGCCAATGAACAAAAGGAAAAAGGAAGCTCCCAGATTCCTGTTCCAAGCAGCCTCCAGAGGAGGACTTTATCTTTGGGGAAAATTTTGCTGAAGGAAATATGAACAGAAGTTGCAAGTTTCCTTTGTTAAGAAAAGCAAATAACATGAAAAGAGAGAGAAGCAACAGAACAAAAGATTGGTCATCAGAGACGCAGATCTAATCTCTGTGGCAACGTAAACTGGAAAGAACGTAGACTTAAACACTGCACAAAGAGGGGAGCTGGGGTGTCCTGAGCAAGGGCTCGGGACAGAGAAGCCTGACCTCCCCCAGGAACAGGGGGACCCTGGCCACCAGAAAGAAGGACAGAACAAGGCTCGCAGGGGCAGGTACAAGATGTAGTGTTTACTTACCTCACAGGCCATAGAGAGTTTTGTGCTCCAAGCATCTGGGAAATGTGATAACCAAAGCATATTAATAATACCAGTCGACTTTTTTTTTTAACAGTCAATATTTTTTTAACACATACTAGAATCGTCTTAAGCCCTTTGCACATATTACCTAATTTAAACTTTGCAACAACCCTATTAAATAGATACCATTATTGTCACTTCCCTCCATGAAGCACCACAATGTTGAATAGCTTGTTCAAGGTCATACAGTTTGTAGGCTCAGAGGCAGGGTCTGAACACAGGCCATCCGGTCCAAGGTCCCTGCTCTTGTCCACCAAGCCTGACTCAAAGCAGTCCATAAAATTAGTAAAGTGTATCTTCGTCTCTCTGTTCTTTAAGAAGAATTTTAGCAACTCCTGGAATGGCAATAAGATATAGCAGAATGAAACTTGGGTTGGAATCCTAACGCTGCAACTGAAGAGTGACCTTGGACCTTGAACCTCACAGGGTGCTTATGAGCAGTAACAATGCCTGTCTCTGGCACGTAGTAGGTGCTCGGTAAATCATTGCACTACCTCATATTCACCGATGCTTATTAGGTGCCAGGCATGTGCTGGGCCCTAGATACACGTCTCCTGAATTGAATTCAGTTTTACACTCTCGCTTCATTTTAGGGTATGAGGAATGGTTGTCAACAAGTGGGGGAACTTCTCAAAATTAGATTTGTGTAATAGTTGCTTGAGCACAATTCAGATGAGGTTCTTAGGTCCTCTTTTACTCATATTTTAATAAATGAAATAGACTCGAGAGGTTGCAATCATGATACAACTTTCTTCTGCTGTCCCTTCAAACCACTCTTTAAACAGGTTCTTTCTCTGCCCCCAGTTGACATTTCAGAGAGGTCTGGTAGCTTTCTGGTCATTCCTAGGCACATAGGTCATTTTCAGTCACAAGAACAGCCTCATTTCAGTACTTTAATTATCCGGGCAATAGTAATAATAAAAATTCTGAACTTTCCTCAGAATTAGAGGGTATCTCCTCTTCCAGGAGTGCAGTAACTGGAGGCAGGGAGGGCTGCGTGGCTGTGCTCCTGTCCCCCCCACCAGGCCTCCCACACTCACCAGCTGCTGCTTCTGACCCTTCAGGGTCAGATTCCAGGTAGTGGGGATTAGGGGAAAAGAACACAGTCTTCCATGCCGGGATGATCAGCACCCGGTGTGGTGCCCGCAGAGCCTGGCAAGGCTGGCTGACTCCTGTAGGAGGCAGGTGCTGGTCATTATGGGAGCCCTTATGAACACAGACCTTCCAGAAGGCTCCAAGCTGGCCTCCCTCCCATGAGGCTCCTCTCTGGTATCCGTGGGGAATGAACCCCTCTCCTGACCATTGTCTAAGAAACTGCGGCTCGCCCCAACCACAGGTCCTCCTTCCCACTGCCTTCATTTCTGTCCTGCAGCAAGCCCACCCTCCTGTCACTTCCCATGCCAGTCTTTACACGCCCCACTCCAGGGAATAGAGAGGCCACCCTGAAGCCTGCCTCAGCTGGCTTAAAGTGAGGGGAAAGTGCCCCTCGCTCCTGTCCCCTACAGTGGGGGTGGCACAGCCCTCCAAAGGAATCCTCAGTCCTGCACCTTGACTCTTTTTAAAGGTTGGAGGTGAGTGGCTATTAATACCAGCAGCCCTGATTCTACCATTCCTTAGCATGACTCAAATAGTGGCCCAACTTCGTATTCTTTTACAATGTGGCATTACTTAGTCCCTACTGTAGTTTTCTCTGGCATTAGGGGCTCTGCCCATCTCCTAAACAACAGGAAGAGCTGAATTTAACATCTAATTATGTATGATCTAATAAAGCAGGGGGAAAAAACAGGTCTACTAAATCCTAAATCCTACAGAGAAGATGATCCTTGTAGCAACCTGTGACCTGACACCACAGCAGATTCCGGAAACGCAGTGCTGCCCATGCAGCAAGGTGGCTGAGCAGGTGCAACTGCAGCCAGGATGCCCCATAAATAGGGACAGATCCCAGCGGGGCCACTTCAGTCGCCTTCCTCTCATTCCTTCTCAAGGGTGCCAGTGCATGGAGCACCTGAAAATCTGGAACACGCCTATGGCTCTCCTACCCTGGCAAAAAAGCTCTGTGCAAATTTTATCCCAGCTTTGAACATGTAAACGGAAAGTACACCCTAGAATGTCCCCTTTAATCAGGGACACCTAGCCACATTGCCAACTGAGGCGTGCACAGAAGGGTCAGCCTCGTGGGTTCCACTTCTCAGTCCTCTGTTCAATCCAAAGAGTGGAGAAGGGGGCAGAGGGAAGGTTCCTCCTCTCCAGATGTCCAACGGGTTCACAGTGGTATCCCTAAGCTGATGGGCAGAAATCCAAGACTGTACACAGGAGTTCATTTTGCCTATGGGTCCCTTGAGAAGACCTCTGGGTATTCCCCAGCCACCGGCTGCATCAGCAGCTTAGCCAGGAACAATCTGTGAGGCCTGACTTTTAGCTCCGTGTCCTGCTCCCTGCACAACTCAAGCTCTGTGGAGTAGTGTCCACAGAAACAAAGGAAAGCTTTTTAGAGTAATTGCACCTTTTCCCACATGCCATGTTTTCATAGGAGGTTTTTGTGTTTTTCCCAGCAGCCAGGTAAAGCAAGCAATTGAATTAACTTGTTCTCAGATCAATGAATCCATTGTGTGCTTCAGGGAGCAAAAGAGCTTTTTGTTGTTGCTTTTCTTCCTCTTTCGATGTTGGTTTGGAGCAGAAATTAAACTTGTCCATGGGCTGTAAGGGAAAAGAACTGGATAGACAAACCTTTCTTTCTTTGGTTGGGATTTAGATTTCTGTAAAAATCCATAGGTTCACAACCACAATTGTTACTAAATACACATTCACTTATATTCTTTCTACCCTCCTTCCTCTCGGTAGCAAGGGCTGAGCTTCAGAACGCTAGAACAACCTTTTTTAAGGTGCTTAATTTTTTTTTTTCCTTTTTGTCTTTTTTCGTGTCCGGCAACGGATCGCAACCCTCAGTGTCGCGCCCATACCGGACCGGGACCGGCAACGAGATCACAACCCTCGGTGTTGCGCCCGCACCTCGCTCAGCCAGTGAGCGGGAACCGGTCTGTATGTGGGATCTGAACCCTCGGGCGGGAGCGCCGCCGCGCTTCCCAAGCGGCGCACTATCCAGTGCACCACCGGGCTGGCCCCTAAGGTGCTTAATTATTACGTGCCTGAGATCCCTTGGTTATCTTGCTAAGAGGAACAGATGAAAAGTTATCGAGGTGCTATCAAACACTGCCAAAGAAAGGAGGATTCGAAAGTTCATGCTCACCATGGACACAGCTTCAGACCAAAGTTCTAGAATGTCCTGATCTACTTACAAATTGGGGAGGGCAGTGGTGCTATTTATTTCACTGCTCCTCCTCTGCTCACAGATAATTTGGACAGATTTTATTCTCAGTTCTACACTAGCTTAAGAGTAACCGGAGCCAAGACAATTCAATGGGAAAGAACAGTCCTTTCACCAAATGATGCTGGGACAACGGGAGAGCGACATTCAAAAGGTGGAGTTGGATGCCGGTGTCACTCAGCTAGGGCTGCCATAACAGAGCACCACAGACTGGGGGACTTAAACAACAGACATTTATTTTCTCACAGTCTGGAAGCTAGAAGTCAGAGATCAGGGTGCTGGCAAGGTGGGGTTCTGGTGGGGGGCCCTCCTCCTGGCGTGCAGACGGCCACCTTCTCACTGTGCTCTCACATGACAAAGAGAGAGGGAGAGAAAGAAAGAGAGAGGGAGAAACTTCTCTCTTCTTATAAGGACACAGTCCTGTCTGATTAGGGCCTCACACGCATGACCTCATTTAGCCTTAATTATCTCCTAAAGACCTTATCTCCAAATACAGTCACTTTGGTGGTTATTAGGTCTCCACATATTAATTTTGGAGGAACAGAATTCACTCCACAGCAACCCCATCCTCACACCATACACAAAATTAACTCAAAATATATCAGAGACCTACATGTAAGAGTAAAAATATACAACTTTTAGAAGAAAATATAGGGGTAAATCTTCATAACCTTAGGTGAGACAAAGCCTCTTAGGAATGACACCAAAAGCAAAAGTGACAAAAGAAAAAATAGCTAAATTGTACTTCAGCAAAATTAAAAACTTTTGTGCTTCAGTGGACACCGTCAAGAAAGTGAAAAGACAATCCACAGAACGGGAGGGAATATTTGCAAATCATACACCTGATAAGGGACTTGTATCTAGAACATGTAAAGAACTCTTACAACTTATTAATAAAAAGACAAATAACCCAATTAAAACATAGGCAAAAAATATGAATAGATATTTCTCTGAAGAAAATATAAAAACAGCCAATAAGTACATGAAGAGACATTCATCATCATTAACCATCAGAAAAATGCAAACAAAACTACAGTGAGATACTATTTCACACCCCCTAGACGACTATAATCAGTTAGATAATAACAAGTGTTGGCAAAAATGTGGAGAAATCAGAATCTTTATACACTGCTCATGGAATATGAAATAGAATATCAAATTGTGGGCCGGCCCGGTGGCGCACTCAGTTGAGTGTGGCGCTTGGAAGCGCGGCAGCGCTCCCGCCAAGGGTTCAGATCCCATATAGAGACCGGTCCGCTCACTGGCTGAGCGCGGTGCGGGCACGACACCGAGGGTTGCGATCCCGTTACCGGTCATGAAAAAAGACAAAAAGGAAAAAAAAAAAAAAAGAATATCAAATTGTGTGGCCACCTTGGAAAACTGTCCAGCCGTTCCCCCAAAAGTTAAACCTTTAGCTATCATATGAACTGGCAATTCCACTCCTAGATATATATACCCATGAGAAATGAAAACACCTCCATACCAAAATTTGTACACAATACAAGTTCATAGCAGCATTATTCATTATAACCAAAGAGCGGTAGCAATCCAAGTGTCCATCGGCTGATGAGTGGATAAATAAAATGTGCTAACTCTGTACCATAAAAAGGAGTGAAGTACTGATACCTGATACAATAAGCATGAACCTTGAAAACATTCTGCTAACTCAAAAAAGCCACTCACAAAAGTACATATTGTATCATGCAATTTACATGAAGTCCAGAGTAGGCAAATTTCTATAGAGACAGAAGTAGATCAGTGGTTGCCGCAGGTAGGGTGGGGTTGAAGTGGGAGAAATAGGGAGTGACTGCTAATGGGTACAGGGTTTCTTTTTAGGATAACAAAAATATTCTAAAAATGATTGCCATTACAGCTGCACAGCTCCATGAATATACTAAAAGCCACGGAATTGCACATTTTAAATGGGTGAATTATATTTGTGAATTATATCTCACCAAAGCTGATGCGTGTCTGTGCATCTATATATATATGTGTGTACACACACACACACACACACATACACACACACACACAAATGGAAAATTACATTACCTGAGATCCAAAACATAAACAAAATGAAGAGAAAACTTTGGAAGTTAGACCCAACAAACGGGCTTTCATTCCTTCTGGAGAAAGCATCAAAATGTCTGGAAGCTGGAAAAATTGAATTAGGAAAAAATATACTCAGGAAAACCAAACTGAAGGTCAAATTATGTTAAGCTAAACAAAATAAGGCACTCTCTGGTTTCAAAGGGTCAGAGCCCTGGGATGTGATTTTGACCATGCTCAGGACACTTCCTGTGAGGAAGGAACTGGAACCCACACAAGCCAGCCATGCCTTCCTTCCCTGGAAGTGACCTCATCTCTGATATGTGAGTATAAAGAACAATACCACTCTTTTTCTGACTATAAGAATCATGTATTTAAGATAGTATAAAAATTACAGAGGAGAGGGGGGAAAATCACTTAATCTCATCATGCAGAGGTGAGTACTAATATTTGGGAGAGGTCCCTCCTAAGCACGTTCCGTATATTCAGGCTCATACTATACATGCAATTTTGTATCCATATTTGATCTTCACAACCAACACTTTCCATTATCAGTTCAAACTCTCTTAAGTATCACTTTCAATCAGAAGAATAAACTATAATTTACTTATTTTCCTAATACAGGACATAGATCTTTTCAATTTTTTACTATTATTTTTTAAATGTTGCAAGGAAAATTTTGAACATAGATTTTTGGTTGTATCCAAATTATTTCCTTGGAATATAAATAATTTTATGTGATTTATATGAAACTGTTCAAAGGTATAAAACTGTTTAATGACCTTCATAGAGCTTATCAAAAATGTTTTACTAATTTATTAATAGTGGTATGGGATATGCCTATCTCACTACAAAATAGGAGGACTCAAAATTAACTCCTATTCCCCTTTTGGGAAGGAACTCTTAGCAAAGAATTCTCGTAACAGCATTATTTATGACAGCAAATATTGGAGGAAAAACAAATACCCATGAATAGCGGAAAAATTAAATAGATCATGATAGATTATTTTTCAATAATTAAATTTGAGTGGTTTCAAAGAATATGAAATGACAAAGAAAACAATTTCTACAAACTCTTTGATGAAATTACGTGTATGGCAAACACCAAATTCTTTATGAAGTCAGGTGATACAAAAACACACCAGCAGTGATTAGGTCTGGGTTGTGGGGTCATGGGTGGTTTTGTTTTTTTATTTGCACTTTTATATATTTTCCAAACTGCCAATACTGAAAATTTATTACTTTTATCCTTTTTTTATAAGTTCATTGATTTAAAAAATTAGCCCATAAGTAAATTCACTTTCAGTGAGTATGCTGCATAGAAAAGACAGGAAAGGTGGAGATCTCCAGGTACCACTGAAAGGCAGTGGAGGTGGGGAGTCTTGCAGCCCCAGCTTCCAGCGCCAGCCCTGCTGCTTTCTGGGTGTGCTTTGTGTTGAGGCCTTGATTAGACCTCGTTTCCCCATTGTTACAAGGAGGGCGTTAGATGACCTCTGTGCACTATTGTCCCTGAGTCTGTGTTCCTCAAGTGTGCCGCCCTGGGACTGCATTACAGACATCCAATGTACAGTAACAATTGCACAAGAGGCAAACTTCCGAGAAAGGAGGTCGACATTTCTTGCCAAGCACAGAAGGAGAAGGGGAACCTGGATAATACTTGCGCTTGGGAATCTAAACACAATCTTGGCTTCAGGAAACCCCCCAGATTGCAAAGTTCTCGGGAAGAAAGCAAAATACATCCAACATCCCCGTCATCATCCCTGTGAGTTTTCGGCCACCATTCTCCACCAGGACCTCTGACTTATCCAGGAGCCTGCTGGATTTCACACTAAGAGCACATCTAAAATGGAAGAAAAGAGGGCTTATGAAAAAAAATGTTATTGATGGAAAATCCAGAGCCAATGTTATAGTATGGACTTCTTGGCTTGTAAGCTATTCATAATGACTCACTCACTGGTCAGGCATTGACAACAAAGTTACTGTGGACCATTGGCAATGTAATCCTTCATTTGAAAAGCTCAAATAATGCTGGGATGCATTTATATTTAGGAAGGGAAAGTTACACTGGCCTTGGATAAAAAATTAGTGGCAGTACGTTACCAAGGATGGGAAGTCAGGTTGACCATATTCCTTTCCTTCCCAGGTTATTGTCATAATATGTATGTATAGTTTCTGCGTACCCATAAGCATAAGTGGCCAGAAATCCCTTTCTAGCCAGCAGGGACCCATGAGAGTCTGTTTAGCAGACTTAGCCCAGTGTCTCTGTCCTCAATAATGCTGCTTAATAAGCCACCTCAAAACTCAGTGGTTAAAACAACAAGGACTTAGTCTCACACTCACAAGTCTGTAAGATTAACTGTGGTTCAGCTGCTCTGGGCTGAGCAAGGCTATGTCCCAGCTGCACTTGGCTCCAGCCAACCCGTTGGGCAGTAGGCACATGTCTTCATTCTGAGGCTGAGGCTGAACAGACAACAGCTGCCTGGAGGAAGTTCTTCTCATGATGGATCTTAAGAAAAGATTAAGCTTTAGTGCACAGGCATTTTTCAAGCTCCTGTCATGTCACATCCACTAGTATTCTCTTTGGCCAAAGCCAAAGTTAAAAGCAGAAAGTACACTCCACCCACCATGAGGCCACAGCAATGGTGTGGATAAATCATTCCCCTACAATGCTTGAAGAACTGGAAGCAGTAATTCTATTTTCCACAGCGATGACCAAACCTCCACATATCAACCAATTCTTCCTCCTCTGACTACTTCTGGTTTTCTCCTCAGGCTTCCTAAACAATGTCTACACCTCCAGAGGTGAGCCAAATTGCCAAGAGGTTGGCATTATCCACCTAAATAGAGAAGGAACAACTTTTCAATGATTCTGCCCAACGTGCCATGTATCAAGACATGTCCATTATTTGGAAGAGGACACAATTATGCAAAATAACTGAGTGTAAGGAACTTAGAGGCAAAAACAAAGTGAAGAGAGGAAGTAGATTCAGCAGTTTGAACTAGAAATAAAGTTCAAATTAATTTCAAGCAAAGAATTCTCCTAAATCCCTTTTCTTATTTTTACTATTTTATCATGGTGGCAATAAATGTTGATTGTTGAAAAAAATCAGTCTGGTGAGTAGAAAACACAACCATCTAAAATTCCATCATCCATAGTGAGTTACTGTTCAAATATTTTATATATGGGCAATTACAGAGAATCAGGAATCAAGGTGACACCACCTAAACAATGTAGTGAAAATATTAAGGCTCTGGGTCTAGGCCACCTGAATACCAGAAATTCTTTCTCAACCCTCAACTCTCATCCCTACAAATGCCTAGGCGAGTCTTCTCTTGTAGACTTTTTTCAATGCTTATAATACATGCATATACACTTTTTTTTTTTTTTTGGCAAAAATGGGATCATCTATTACATACTGTTTTTCACATCAGAATAATTTCACTTATCAACAAAGATATATCTATATCATCATTTTAAATGATGACACCTTGTATTTAATTTATGAATTACCATAAATTACTTAACAAATGCCCCACTGATGGAAGTTTAGGTTATTTCCAATTTTTCAGAATTACTTTCTGCATGCACCCATATCACTTCACATACAAAATAAGGCATGCATTTTCATTTTCATATCTAAGAATCTAAGCAATGCCTTATTGACAATAAATAGAACCACCCTTGTGGTATTAGAATGTGGGCAGTGAGAAAGGAAACAGTGCAGCTGGGTGGAGATTAGTTATTTTTGAAAGAGCACGTATGTATGTTTTGCACGTTGATGGCAATTCACTCAAAATTTTATAGATGCAGGTTAGCTCCGGAACCCAGCTTTAGTTCTGAAACGGTACTAAGCTCTCCTAAATTCAGATGTTGATCTCAGCCTCTTGGGTCTGCCAGCCAAGCTGTAGACAGAACAAGGCCAGACTCACTGGTGGCTTCTTGGCGATCCTGTTCTTGGAGTCATTTCTGGAAGGGCAAAGGAACCCTGTAGACTCTTGTGTCACTAGGACAGAAATGCCACCCAGCTCCTCAGCCCATCTCCATCACCACAGAAGGGGAGAGTGGCACAGACATTATTACAATGATCAGGAATTGCTCAAAGCTAGTATGAAGCTGGCTGAATATAACCTAAACCAGGCATTCATTCAATGGAAGGCTTTTGAAGGAAAAAAGCCAATGAAACCGTACCAGAAAAAAAGGAACCATTCCTTCTCCAACTCTGTTCCCCAAGAGATATCAAGGTGACACAGCCCAAAGCAGGTATTGAAATTATTACTGCTGTGCAACAGAGTCATTCGGGCACCAGAAGAACTTATTCTCACCCCTCAACCCTGCCTTCCTCTAGATTTATTTTCCCTCCTTCCCATAGTAAATCAAGATTGTTCAGCAAAGAACATGCTTACCCAAAAGACCGCAGTGCCATTCAGAAACAAGAGAGCGCGACTCTCCCGTTAGTTCATGTTATAACCTTCTATCAAGCTTCTGACCTTCTTACTTTGTAATGTAGGGTCAAGATAACAGATTCCGAGAATGTGAAAGTCTGTGAGGACCATGGAGATTTCTTCCCATAGCTTCATCCTTCAGTGAGTAAATGGAGGGTTCAGAGAGGGCGAGCAACCTGCTCGTGGTCCCACAGAGCTGGCAGCAGAGCCCAAGACTCTGGGCCCACAACCACTCTGTTCAGACTCCAGACAGATCCTCTTGCCAATACGCCACACCCTTAACAGCCTTCTTGCCTGAATGCCTCCTGGGGATGCCATGAAGACAAATTCCTCTCTAGCTGTATGGCCCTTTAGTCCTTTGGACAAACTTGCTGCCTGTCAGTGTACCTGGCAGGCCCCTGTGGCAACTGAAGCTGGGGACAAATGAAGCAGCCCATCTTTGTTAAAACCATTGACAGAATGCTCATTCCCCAATCCTTGGCTCTCTAGACAACCTAGCAGGTACATGTGAGGCATTATAGAGCGTTAAACCTTATATATCAGTTAGGCTAAAAGAACAGTTTATCTCATTTCTCTAAACTTTACAGGAATAGAACACCATCTACAAGGCAGCGAGAACAAAGGAACAGACTAGATAAGTATATTTTTCAGAAATTTTAAGCCATGGAAGAACAAAAAAAATTTTTTTCTTTTTCTTCAAGGAAAATTTGGGGGCAGGGATTGAAATACTTGCAAAGCTTATTTTTAGTGCCCTATAGATATAAAGTCATGCTGTTCGTTTAGGAACAAAAAAAATGCATTATGTATAACTCGTTTCACTCATAAAATTACCATGTTTTGTATATTGATATATTTAGACATTGGGAGATCTGAAAAAAGAGTTTTTATGATTTCTCTCCTGGTTATTTTCTTGGACAAAAGAGAGTTTAAAAAAAAAAAGTTCTCAGTGGAAAAACTTTTCAGAACTTTCAAAAAATGTACAGATTTTAAAGTCTTCTTCCAAAACAACTATTTCAAGTGTTCAAGTTCTCAAGACATTGAATTCAAGTGTGTTCAACCAACACCCTCTCTCCGAGCAAGAGATTAACACAACCTGGTGTGGTCATGGTGACCTATTGTGGAACTTTAGAAAGTCCACTTAAGAAGTACCACAAAAAATAGTTCACTTTGCCCTTTAATGCAAATCTCTTCTGTTCTGTCCACTGAGGCACTACATAGAGTGCATTTCTAGAAATGAACCAGAAGAGACCATAAGTCATTGAGTTTAGACCCTACAGGAAGAGAAATCTTCTGTATGTGAGGTCTACAAATTGGTCGACTATCTCTTCCTTCTCCCACAATCAGTGGCTTAAGACCGAGTTGTTACACGTTACAATGTGCATTTACATATGTGTGATTCTCTGATCAATTTCTATCTTCCTCACTAGACTGGAAATGCCATCAGGGCAGAAACCAGACCTTCTCTACTGACATTTTGTCCTTAGCACCTGTCAACGATGGGAACAGAGCAGTAATGTACACTCACTACCTTCTGAGGCAGCTCTTGCTATTAGAATTTCCCTCTGTGTACTGAACTTCTGTTACTCTCCCTATAACTTCTACCCACTGGCTGGATTCTGTCCTTCTGGTCCAGCTAGATCTTTCACAAGATAGCCCTTCAGATATGCAAAAACATCATGTCATCATCAACTCTTCTTTCCTCTACACCAAATATCTTCAGTCTCTTCAGCTGTTCCATACGTGATGTGATTTCTTAGTTCCTTCATTTCCTTGGTTGCTCTTCTCTGAACCTGTCACTACTCTGGTTCTATAGACCCACACAGCTAACAGGGCAGGGGAGCACTTCCCTGGACTGGAATGTTACTGACACTTTAATTCCTCTCCTCCAAAAATGGTTTCAAGGTCTGGGACGAAACTGGAACTCTGTAATTCTCTTTACCGAAGAGCTGATTGGTGACCAAGACTGCTAGTTGTTCCCTAAAATAAATTCTCCCATTCCTCTATGGCAATAGAACCCCCAATTTTTAGCTGGACACATAGCAAACTACAATAGAGGCTATGTTTCCCAATCTCTCTTGCAGCTAAATACACCCATCTGGAAAAGTTCTTGCTAATGGAAAGAGTAGGAATGTACTGGGCAGACTTTGAGAACCTTCACTCACAGAAAGCATACCTGTACCCTTTACCCAGCTTCTTTCTCTTTCTTCTATTCTTCTCCCTAGAGTGTGAATGACACCATCTTAGGCCATGAGCCCAAGGCCACATGGCTGAGCAATAAGGTAGATGGATCCTGGGTCCCTGACATCAAGCAGTATCCTGGACTAAGATTTTTTGTCTGAAAGAGAAATAAACTGCTATTGTGTTTAAACCATTGTTACTCTGGGTTTGTTTTT
>NW_007727603.1:256633-259554 GCF_000696425.1 Galeopterus variegatus | reverse complement strand
TCAGATCCCATATAGAGACCGGTCCGCTCACTGGCTGAGCGCGGTGCGGGCACGACACCGAGGGTTGCGATCCCGTTACCGGTCATGAAAAAAGACAAAAAGGAAAAAAAAAAAAAAAGAATATCAAATTGTGTGGCCACCTTGGAAAACTGTCCAGCCGTTCCCCCAAAAGTTAAACCTTTAGCTATCATATGAACTGGCAATTCCACTCCTAGATATATATACCCATGAGAAATGAAAACACCTCCATACCAAAATTTGTACACAATACAAGTTCATAGCAGCATTATTCATTATAACCAAAGAGCGGTAGCAATCCAAGTGTCCATCGGCTGATGAGTGGATAAATAAAATGTGCTAACTCTGTACCATAAAAAGGAGTGAAGTACTGATACCTGATACAATAAGCATGAACCTTGAAAACATTCTGCTAACTCAAAAAAGCCACTCACAAAAGTACATATTGTATCATGCAATTTACATGAAGTCCAGAGTAGGCAAATTTCTATAGAGACAGAAGTAGATCAGTGGTTGCCGCAGGTAGGGTGGGGTTGAAGTGGGAGAAATAGGGAGTGACTGCTAATGGGTACAGGGTTTCTTTTTAGGATAACAAAAATATTCTAAAAATGATTGCCATTACAGCTGCACAGCTCCATGAATATACTAAAAGCCACGGAATTGCACATTTTAAATGGGTGAATTATATTTGTGAATTATATCTCACCAAAGCTGATGCGTGTCTGTGCATCTATATATATATGTGTGTACACACACACACACACACACATACACACACACACACAAATGGAAAATTACATTACCTGAGATCCAAAACATAAACAAAATGAAGAGAAAACTTTGGAAGTTAGACCCAACAAACGGGCTTTCATTCCTTCTGGAGAAAGCATCAAAATGTCTGGAAGCTGGAAAAATTGAATTAGGAAAAAATATACTCAGGAAAACCAAACTGAAGGTCAAATTATGTTAAGCTAAACAAAATAAGGCACTCTCTGGTTTCAAAGGGTCAGAGCCCTGGGATGTGATTTTGACCATGCTCAGGACGCTTCCTGTGAGGAAGGAACTGGAACCCACACAAGCCAGCCATGCCTTCCTTCCCTGGAAGTGACCTCATCTCTGATATGTGAGTATAAAGAACAATACCACTCTTTTTCTGACTATAAGAATCATGTATTTAAGATAGTATAAAAATTACAGAGGAGAGGGGGGAAAATCACTTAATCTCATCATGCAGAGGTGAGTACTAATATTTGGGAGAGGTCCCCCCTAAGCACGTTCCGTATATTCAGGCTCATACTATACATGCAATTTTGTATCCATATTTGATCTTCACAACCAACACTTTCCATTATCAGTTCAAACTCTCTTAAGTATCACTTTCAATCAGAAGAATAAACTATAATTTACTTATTTTCCTAATACAGGACATAGATCTTTTCAATTTTTTACTATTATTTTTTAAATGTTGCAAGGAAAATTTTGAACATAGATTTTTGGTTGTATCCAAATTATTTCCTTGGAATATAAATAATTTTATGTGATTTATATGAAACTGTTCAAAGGTATAAAACTGTTTAATGACCTTCATAGAGCTTATCAAAAATGTTTTACTAATTTATTAATAGTGGTATGGGATATGCCTATCTCACTACAAAATAGGAGGACTCAAAATTAACTCCTGGGGCCGGCCCGGTGGCGCACTGGATAGTGCGCCGCTTGGGAAGCGCGGCGGCGCTCCCGTCCGAGGGTTCGGATCCCACGTGTAGACCGGTTCCCGCTCACTGGCTGAGCGAGGCGCGGGAGCAACACTGAGGCTTGCGATCCCGTTGCCGGTCCCCGGTCCGGTACGGGGGCAACACTGAGGGTTGCGATCCGTTGCAGGACACGGAAAAAAAAAAGACAAAAAAAAAAAAAAATTAACTCCTATTCCCCTTTTGGGAAGGAACTCTTAGCAAAGAATTCTCGTAACAGCATTATTTATGACAGCAAATATTGGAGGAAAAACAAATACCCATGAATAGCGGAAAAATTAAATAGATCATGATAGATTATTTTTCAATAATTAAATTTGAGTGGTTTCAAAGAATATGAAATGACAAAGAAAACAATTTCTACAAACTCTTTGATGAAATTACGTGTATGGCAAACACCAAATTCTTTATGAAGTCAGGTGATACAAAAACACACCAGCAGTGATTAGGTCTGGGTTGTGGGGTCATGGGTGGTTTTGTTTTTTTATTTGCACTTTTATATATTTTCCAAACTGCCAATACTGAAAATTTATTACTTTTATCCTTTTTTTNCGGTGGCTCCATATTTTAAAATTTTTTCAGCTATTATGCTTCTGTTTAGAATACAGAAAGTGACCGTCATTCTCCACCCTTCCCCACCAACAATAAGAACAAGCTAAATAAGCTACTAATTATAGTTTTAAAAGTCACAGAAGAGCTGAGGACACAGAGAATTCTAACTAAAGTAAATTCCAGAAGGTGATAAACACTTCCTAGGAGAGAAGAGACCCTCGGCTGCTTTCATCCCTGGCAGACTGTAGAGGGGAGTTCCACCATAGACAGAGACCAGGAGACACCAATCCAACTCAGTAGACTGTTAGCGATGTGTGGGCTAACACGGCGGGTCAGAATGCTAAGGAGCTCTAGCTACACAGCAGCTGCCACCTCCCCAGCTCTTCTCCACAGACCTTCACTCAGTGCATGGGGCTAGTAGGCAAAAAGCTGGAGGCAAGGCAAGAGACCAAGGAGAGATCTGCTGCTCTATGACACACTGAGTCCTGCATTCAGTCAAAATTTATAAAACATATGAAGAAGCAAGAAAACGTGACCCATGGTCAAGAGAGGAAATAGTCAATAGAAAAGGACCCAGGGAGGACCCAGATGTCAGGACTG
>NW_007727603.1:254185-255754 GCF_000696425.1 Galeopterus variegatus | reverse complement strand
ACTGAGGGTTGCGATCCGTTGCCGGACACGGAAAAAGACAAAAAAAAAAAAAAGAATTAATTGAAAATGCTAGAAATAAAAAACATACACAATATCTGAAACTTAAGACTCATTTGTACATTCAAGCTAGGCATTTGTAATTAACAATAATTCACTGCATGTTATCAGATGGCTAGAAGAGAGGAGATCACACAGCTTCACCACGAAGACGTGATTATGGGATGAATATGCTAATTACCTGATTTGATCATCATCCACTGTATACATGTATTGAAACTTGACTCTGTACCCCACACATATGTATAATCAATATGTTTCAATAAAACTGTTTTTAAAATACAGGGTTGCTTGAATAGTGGAAATATGCTACTAGGGCAGTAGTTCATAAGACTGACTTGGGTCTATGAGAAAGGAAATGTTTCTAAATGCTTTGTTGCCTTTTTTTTTTTTTTTTTTTGGCGAGTTGAAGCTGAGAAAAGGGCTATTTCTGGCGAGTTGAAGCTGAGAAAAGTGCTAAGGAATAGCCGTAAATCAGTCAGCAATTGAGGAAAATTTTTCCCGGCAAGTTCCTAATGAAGCCAGAAAAAACAAGTGTCTTAATGTGAAACTAGAGAGAGAGGTGAAAATAAGGGTAGTTTCTTATTAAGATATTCCTGCGCATGTCCCATTTTTCTTAAGAAAAGGCTCAAATGCTGTTAGATGGCCAGGAAATGTGTGGTTAGGTGCTAGATTAGGTTACAAAAAACAGTTGACACGTTGACTCCTGATTCTGCCCGTCCTCCCACCATGAAACAACCCCCACCCAGTCTGGGCAGGTTTGAGCCTCTTTGGTGAAACCAAACGATAGAAAGAACAAGCGCAGCAACAGGCTCCCACTCACGAAAGCTAGTGCCCGGCCAAAACCCCCAGGAGAATGAGCACTATTGCTTCCTAGTCCGGGATTTCTTCCAAGCTGTCGTGCTGACAGGCAGGACAATGCACAACATGAATTTATGGATTATTTATGATGCATCATCCACACTAACAGGAATAATCACATGCATCACGTCCAAGAGGCTCTTGAATCCCCAAGTTCAATGCAACATCTCCTTCTAGTCAAAATTTGAACACCTTCTCCTGCAGGCTATGTCACTGAGTTCTGCACAAAATTCTTCCCCAAGTCCCTCCCAGTTTTTCCCTTCTCTAGGGTCACGAGCATGTCAGAACAAGACAATCTTTTCATTTTTATTACCTCTGCCTCCCCAAACATCTTGTTGAATATTAATGTTGATCAGGTAACGTTGCTCTAATTTTACTCACTATATCTTATTTATACTGGAAACATAGTATGTGAAGTATTCCCAAATGAACATAGCCACACTGTAGAACCTCTTTAAAAAATACATTTCCCATATATATTACTAAACCAAAAAATACCATATTTCATCAGATTTAAGATACTATCAATCATAAGATGGACCATTATTTTAGTACCCTACACATGCCCAGTGTATTAAGGACAGTAACAGGTAATACTTGTTAGTCACACTAGCCTCTTGTTACCTGAAAATCTGAGATTTGCTTTTTTTC
>NW_007727603.1:253043-253746 GCF_000696425.1 Galeopterus variegatus | reverse complement strand
AGGTAATACTTGTTAGTCACACTAGCCTCTTGTTACCTGAAAATCTGAGATTTGCTTTTTTTCCCCTGCCTTAGGTTGTTTACTGTGCAATAATGTAATCACAGAGCAATTTTTCTGAAGACATTTCAAATCACAATCAAAGTCAACACGTGTACTACTAACAGTGAACATAACCCCAGTGTAGACATGGTGAAAAACTTTGCAGAAGTTGACACCCGGGCAGTCAACAGTGACTTCATTCTGACCGCTCCCCTGCCAACAGTGTTCATGAGATACCATTGCTTATAAGACACTTCCTGATTTCAGAGAGGTTAATCTGAGCAAATTATATGCATTTTAGAATCATCACAATATAAACAATAAATTTCTCTCACGATCAGGACTACCTATGACTCCTCCACCTGTTCTTTATTTTTTATTTTTTATTTTTTAACTTTGGTGGCTGGCCAGTACAGGGAACTGAACCTTGACCTTGGTGTTACAAGGCTGTGCTCTAACCAACCACCTCCTTCTACTATTTGTATCTTTCTAAATGCCTTATGTGTCTATAAAAAGGATCCAACATTTGTATTTTCCTTTCTCTTCTTATTGGTACGTCCATTCAGAGTTCTCTCCTTCAGTGGTGATATTTGACAACAAGGAATGAAATGTGTGTAGAAGAAAGTCAGGAGGTATAACCCCCAAAACATAAATAGTTAATCTG
>NW_007727603.1:237325-252066 GCF_000696425.1 Galeopterus variegatus | reverse complement strand
ATCCATAGCAAATTGTTACATGAGATACACAAGTTGCATAGAGCTATATACATATGCCGTGTATTCTTATCTCCGGGGAATGGCACAGACTTAAGATTTGTTCTCCCTCCAGGTGATAAAAGTAACACACCCTCTGCTTAGATAATTTACAGCCAGTAAATTTCCTCAGGTAGCCTGATTCTTTGGCTTATCTTTTGACATATAAATATTTTTACATTTTTATTTCTTGAAAAAAGTTACAGTGCCATCATTCCATCGTGAGGCTAACTAGACACAGCATCTCTGTCTCAGTCATGCCACGCCACCCTGTGCATCCCAGTAATTCCAGGAAGAATGTTTTGAGGTTAAGTGAGAGGGAGTTGTCAATCCTTGGACAGAAGTTGAGGCAGGGGGAGGGGATGTTCCCAAAAATGAATACGGGATGAAGATTTGAGAACCATTCAAATAGGGTCTTTTGGGTTCCCCCCATTCTAGCACATTCTCCTTGTTTCCATTTGTACAATTGATAGGGATCTAAAGTGTCACCTAACTTTGCCTCCTGCGAACTCTCCTGCACTGTGCTATAGCTCTTCTAAAGATGCCAGCAGCTGCCGCAGGCCCTTGCCAGCACAAGAGCCCATGGTGAGAAAGACCCTCACAGCTGCCATAACCATCCAGTGGAACTTGACTATCAAGAACCTAATTAAGAGGTAATTAATCAAGAGAAACTCTAGTTGAATTCTGCCCAGTCTTTATGTGAAAAAAACCTGTGGCTCCCACAGTGGTCAAACTCCTCTCAAAACTGTGAAACCCTGGGGGGAAACAGTGACGTTCTTCTATTTGTCCCTTTCCCAAGAACAGAGAGCCAACATTGCTTTCTTCTGCTTTTCAGCAGTCACCAAATCAAATGGCCTGAAGCCTTCTTGTTATCCAACCAGGAAGCAGCACCATTGCCAGATTCCTAGTTGATCAAGTCATCACCAGACAATGTATTGTGACTCGTATGCTTTCATCTGGGGACAGAGACTGGAAGCAGAGAAAAGGTACAGACCTTTACTGGTCTGGGAATGGCCAGATGCTAAAATGGGGACCTCTGATGAGCCACCAAGCACCTTCTGGGAGGCAACAATCACTTGAACTCTAATTATTCAGATATGACTGACAGTTCAGGAAGACCCCTGGGCCCATGTTTCTCCCTGTGCTTCAGCAGCACATATAAAATCGCTCTTATATCAACCTTCCCTGCCAGGTGCTGTCTACTGAAGAGAGGAGCAGGAGTATGGAGTTAGCTGGCTTCCAAGCAACCTTCAGGAAGGAGCCCAGGACACCCTCTTCTACCTGTGCGTTCTGAACTTATCCCAGACAAGAAAGTGAGAGGATCCCAGAGAACAAGGGCCTGGAACTGGAGACCACTGGGCTCACAGATAGATGGACAATTGACATTTGCCTCCTTAAGACCCATTCCATCTTCTTCTGCCAACAGCCATAGATTTTTGTTGGGGGGGTATATTAGTCAGGGTTTTCAGAGAAACAAAATGGAGAGAGGGAGAGGTTTATTATGGGAATTGCCTCACACAATTATGATGGCTGAGAAGTCCCACCACCTGGTTCTGCAAGCTGGAGAGCCAGGAAAGCCAGTGGTGTAATTCAGTCTGAGGCCAAAAGCCTTAGAATAGGGTGGGGGCTGCTAGTTTAAGACCTGGAGTCCAAAGGCCTGAGAACCAGGAGCCTCCGTATCCAAGGGCAGGAGAAGACGGATGGCTCAGCTCAAGAAGAGACCGTGAATTTGCCCTTCTTCTGCCTTTTTGTTCTACTGGGGCCCTCAGCAGATTGGATGATGACTGCCCACATTATTGAGGGTGGATCTGTTTTATTCAGTCCATGAATCAAATACCAATCTCTTCCAGAAACACCCTCACAGACGCACCCAGAAACAATGTTATACCAGCTATCTGGGCATCCCTTAGCTCAGTCAAGTTGACATAAAAAAATTAGCCATCACAGGAATTCATCTCTCCTTTTCTCAGTCAATCTCAGTTAATTAAAGCATTGCATTTTATGCAATAATTCAATAGCACCAAAAATATAGTTCAATGGCACCAAAGAGATGAAATGAGACTTTTTCTGGGACTTATGGAAAAGTGACCTGATGAGATTTGAAGGTGAGAAGAGGTGAGCCTGGATCTGCACAGCCATTATGACCCCAAAGGGAGAGTCTCTCAGAATGTGGCTAGATGAAAGCGAGCAGAGTCATGGAGTACATAGAGAAAAGGGGTACGATGACAGCATTGTGACAGATAGACCCCTCCCCACCCCCAGCCCGGGACTACCACATAAGTAATAAAGTCCCTTTTTTGCTTATCCACTTGAGGTAGGATTGTTTTTGTCACATGCAATAGAAAGCATCCTGGCTGATAGGACATGAGATGCAAAACTCACAGTTTCTCTTTTCTCCCTTTCAAATTTCCAAGCGTCATGCTAACTATTCACTTGCCTAAGGAAGGTGTTACATTCTCACTGAGGGAAGGGCTCCCTCCAGGCTATCTCAGCCTTCTGTAGGAGACATCTATTTTCCTGAACAAGAAATCCTGGTGGGGAGTCAATGTGTTGTTTACTGTCATTTTAATTTTATTCTTATTAATAATAATTCCAGTGCATCTCTCAGTATTCTGAGATCATTCAGTTGATCCAACACTGGCAGGAGGTTTGTTCTCCCCAGTTGTGGAGAGAGCTTTGCTATTAGTCACCCACATTCTCATATGGCCCCCATGGTGACAACAGCACACCACAGTGCAACGTCTTATCCAAATCCTCCCTAGTCCTCCTGTGTGCTTTAATTAAATTGGCCACTTTGCACTAGCCACTTTAAAAAGATAGGGTTATTGAGGGTTGTAAACAAAAATGGAAAAGACATCATCATATTCTCCCACTCCAGATCCCAATGCAGAATATTCTTCCAATCTGGTGTCCTCGCTCAGGATGAATGAAGCATGAAGACGTTAATGACCTCCCTTAACATAAGATTTGCCTATTGATGGGCCCCATTTTTATTTCTTTATTTTTTGCTTGTCTTCTTTTTAATGGAGGAAGTTACACATATCAGGTTAGGTCTTAAATTACTGTCCAGTCAAACAAGATGCACACCACAGCATTCAGCCTGACCAGGGCTCACAACTTCCAGGAAGCTCCCCCCCCATCCTGCCAACTAGGATGTGGCCAGCTCTGGCTGATCCCTTTCTCCATGATCATGATGGCAGAACGGGGGCTGGCCCTTCACTGGGGGTTCTGTACTTTCAGGAAGAGAATTTTTAGAGAAGGTGGGTCTCAGTAATTGGACAAAATAACTGCTAAGTGAGTTGTTAATTTCCAAACCAAATCATACTCAGTATCTACACTAACATAATCAAGTTGGCTTTTCCTCCACCTTTCTCCAAGGGCAAAAGTCTAATAACACTGTTCTGTAGGAAATTCTTGGTCTAGCATATTCTAAATCCTCCCAAAGTGGCACTTGGGTTACTTTCCCCTTACTTTCTCAAGGGGACATCATCACAAACAGGGTGATCAGAAACCTCACATGCACTGGCAGCGTGGAGGGAGAGGACACACAGTGGATGGAGGAAAGAGATAGGAGATTTTTTCCCACCTGGTCCCAACGTGTCTGGCCAGCCGTAACTCCAGGAGAATGTGCTCTGGGTATGTCCTCCTCCCATCTTCCTCGTGAGAGAAGGGAGCTCCTGCTGTGTTGCAGCTGAACTTGTGATTACAGTACAGCAGAGCACGTGAAGTGACTATATCCAAATAAAGACATAAAGCAAAGGGCCGGCCCGGTGGCGCACTGGATAGGTGTGCCGCTTGGGAAGCGCGGTGGCGCTCCCGCCCGAGGGTTCGGATCCCACATACAGACCGGTTCCCGCTCACTGGCTGAGCGAGGCGCGGGAGCAACACCGAGGGTTGCGATTCCGTTGCCGGTCCCTGGTACAGGGGCAACACTGAGGGTTGCGATCCGTTGCCGGACACGTAAAAAGACAAAAAAAAAAAAAAAAAGACATAAAGCAAAATAATCAAAGAAATATCAACAAAATAATCCAAGAAATTATAGTCAGTGACTATCAGTACACAGAGAACTAAAACAGACTCCTTTCCAAAATCAAGGAATCACTGTATCAGCAAAACATATCCATTTGTAAAGTATTGAACAAAAAAAGTTGGGGAGACAAGAAAGTTGGGGGGATCAGAATTCTGATATATTCTGCTTTAAATTCTGGAATTAGTTCAAGGACTCTGCCTCTATTTCTCTATGACGTCCATCAAAGTGTGTGGTGTGTGTGTGTATGTGTGTGTCCATGTGTGCAACACATGCAGTATCAACAGCACAAGACAACAGTTCAAGGTGGCAGCTGAGAATTCTGAGATCTAAGTCAATCTTATGTCATTTTTAAAATTTGGAATATAAGAATTAAATTAATAAAAATACAGCAAAATTATGAAAATAAATCTGGTATTTTTAAAAACCATAACATTTTTAATATCCACATCTATTCTGGATTGTACAAGTAAGGAATTTATTAGGCACTTCATATTATTTTATAAGATTTATGTGGTATCTACCCAAAAAGTAGATGTACAATTATCCCAATTTTTGCAAAAGGGGGAATTAGATTTCATAGACATCGAGGCCCTTAGCTAAGATCAATAGCTGGAAAGAAGTTTTGTGGGTAGGATTTAAGCCCAGGTGTTCCTGACTTCAAAATCCATGCTGTATTATATAACGTTGCCTCTTTTCAAAATATTTCTATTGGCTTGAGAAAGACCAAGCTCATTTGGGCCAGAGGAAAAAATCTAGGGTTCCCCGTCTCTCTTGGTCTCTTGGAGAAGAAAAGCATCTTCTACTGGGGCTCCCTGAGGAGACTCACCTGCCACCAACAAGACACACTGCCTGCAATGCCGTCAGCCCCACGTGTGGCTCCTGGAGGAATCCTTGTACTTCTTCCCACCTCGAGTATGCTCCAGCCTAAGCATCCTGCAGGGCTCTCATATTCTTCCATGACTTCCTGACCAGCCACGCTTTTGCCACAGCTCTTTCCTCTTTTCTTCTCCAAAACATCCTTGTTAACTTCTAAGAAGACTCTACCTTGCTCCTGCTCTGGCCTGGCCATCTTCTTCTTGGGTTTTCCATCCTGATACTCCCTTTCCTTGGGTTGGTTTGATAAGGTTGTAGCAATTCCAACTCAAATTAACTGCCCCCACCTCCCTCGAGTCTTCATATCCACAAGCAGCACCCATCAGGCTCCACCGGCCCTTGCCTGATCCTCCCCAGGCCCATCCTGGCTCAAATCCAGCAAGTGTTCTCTGGCTCAAGCTATGTGCTAGGTTAAGGTCCTAATCCAACCTGCTTCCTCTCATCCTCCAATATGCAAAGATGTTTTGGAAGGTTTTAATAAAGTGAATGAGAAACTAGTCTTCTGATTAAAGTTTAATAAATTTAATAAAGGACTATGAGAAAATTCAGATTAAAAAAATAATGAAATGCAAAATAAAAGCAATAAAGATGAGTAATAAAATCAATAGATATTATCCTAACATCAAGAAGCAAATTATAACCAAAAAAAATAATAATAATTACATCATACCAAAGGCAATAAGTAATTCATTAAGAGGAAGGAAAGGTATACATTTCAAATAGGGATAATGATAAGTAAGAAGCTCTTGGATTGTTTGATAATCCAATTCACAAGGAAAAGTGAATCATAAGAGTACATTGGGGAAAGATTTAAATTTCTTGCTGATTTGACACAAAGTACTGGCATAGCCGAAGATAATATAAAATTCATAATATACAACATAAATGAGTACAGGAATGTCATCAGTTCAAAGAGTATTTAAGACAGAAACTTCCAAGAAAATCTCAAATGCCCTGAAACCTTACAACTCTTATGTGAAAGAAATGTGACAGTGGTTTGCCCAAACTGGACAATGCTAAATATTTTCTTGGCATTACCAGTCACAAGTTGTAAAGCTAGAAGAAATTTTTCTAAGCTATCAATAATAAAAATACATAATTTTTTCATCAAACGTGCTAGATAAGAGACTGAATAATCTTTCTATTCTCTATTGTCAAAAAGACAGGAAATAAATGCCGGCAAGGATGTGGAGAAAGAGAAGTCTTATACACTATTGGTGGGCATGTAAATAGTAAAACCATTATGAAAAATAGTCTGGAGGTTCCTCAAACAATTACAGATAGGACTACCCTATGATCCATCAATCCCACTACTGGGTATATATCCAAAGGAATGGAAATCAGTATATCAAAGAGACATTTGCACTCCCAGGTTCATTGCAGCACTATTTGCAATAGCCAAGATATGGAATCATCCCAAGTGTCCATCAGTAGATGAATGGATAAAGAAAATGTGGTATGTATACACAATGGGATACTACTCAGCCATAAAAGAGAGTGAAATCCTGTCATTCACAGCAACATGGATGAGCCTGGAGGACATTAAATGAAGTAAGCCAGAAATAGAAAGAGAAATGCCACATGTTCTCACTCACATGTGGAAGCTAAGAAAGTTGATGACAGAGAAGTAGAAAGTAAACTGTGGTCACTGGAGACTGGAAAGGGTGGGGGGGGTGATAGCGAGAGGCTGGTTAACAGATACGAACCACGGCTAGAGAGGAGGAGGAGGAGTATCTACTGTTCTAAAGCACTGCAGGGTGACTATAATTAACAACAACTTATTGCATAGTCTCAATTAGCTAGAAGAGAGGATTGTGAATGCGTCCAACACAAAGAAATGATAAATGTTTGAGGTAATGGGAAACAAAAACCAGTGGTTTCCAGGATTTCAGGGGAGGAAGGAGGGATGAACAGGTGGAGCTCAGAGGACATTTAGGGCAGCAGAACTACTCTATATGATACTGTAATGGTGAGTACATGGCATTATGCATTAGGCAAAACCCATAGAAGTGTTACAATACAAGGAGGGAAACTTAATGTGAAATTATGTTAATAATAGTATATCAATATTGATTCATAACTGTAACTAAAGTACCACACTAATGTACCATGTCAATAAACAGGAGAAACTGCTTATGTATGAGGGGGGAGGATATGGGAACTGTCTGGACTTTCTGCTCAATTTCTCTGTAAAACTAAAACTGCTATAAAAATAAAGAAAAAAAGAATTAAAAACAAAAACAGAAAATGACATATAACAATTTTAAAATGTGCAAATAATCTGAGTAGACTTTTCTCCAAAGGAGATATACAAATCTCAATAGCACAGGAAAAGACATTCAACATGAGTCATTAAGGAAATGCAAATCAAAACCACAATGACACAGCACTTGACACCCACTAGGATGGCTATAATCAAAAAGATAGATGAGTATTGTCAAAAATGTGTAGAAATTGGAGCCCTCATGCATTGCTGATGGGAATGTAAATGTTATATACAAATCTCAATAGCACAGGAAAAGACATTCAACATGAGTCATTAAGGAAATGCAAATCAAAACCACAATGAGACAGCACTTGACACCCACTAGGATGGCTATAATCAAAAAGATAGATAAGTATTGTCAAAAATGTGTAGAAATTGGAGCCCTCATGCATTGCTGATGGGAATGTAAATGTTGTGGGTGTTTTAGAAAACAGTTCCTCCAAATGCTAAACATAGAGTCACTATATGATCTAGTAATTCCATTCCTAGGTATATACCCCAAAGAATTGAAATATGTGAAATGAAGTAAAAGTTTGTACATGAATATTCATAACACCATTATTCATAATAGCCAAAAAATGGAAACAGTCTAAATGCCTTTTAACTGACGAATGGATAAATAAAATGTGGTATATCCATACAATGAAATATTATTCGGCAATAAAAAAAAAGTACTGATTCTTGTTACAACATGAATTAACCTTGAAAATTTTCTTCTAAGTAAAAGAAGCCAGCCCGAAAGAACCACATACTGTACAATCCTATTTACATGTAATATCCAAAATAGGCAAATATATAGAGCCAGAAAGTAGATTAGTAGTCACCGAGGGCTGGGTGAGGGGGAGTTGCAGAGTGACTGCCAGTGGATACAGGTTTACTTTTTGGGGTAATGAAAATGTTCTAAATTTGACTGTGGTGATGGTTGCTCAATACTGTGAATGTACTAAAACCATTGAGTGGTACACATTAGACAGATGGATTGTATGGTACAAAGCTGTTATAAAAACTAAAAAATCTTTCTATTCTCTCTACAGAAAATATCACAAATTTGCTGTCTATAAAAACACAAATTATACATAGCTAAAATAATGTAAAACATTATATTATAAAAGTGTGTCCAATAGTTAACTACTGAAAATACTATTATGATTTCTGTTCTCATTATAAATGAATATTTACTTTTCATAAGTAATTTGCATTCTTTTATTTGGAGAAGACTCCAAAAATTGTCTAAGTTTCAGCCCTACAAACTCTGGACACCTCCTCACAATGGGATCTTGGGGTCTCCCTTGTCACCCCAAATCAGGGCTGGCCCTCTTCCTGACAGAAAGATGGCAGCCAGGACAGAACCAGAGTAAGAAAAATGGAAATTCAACCTGCCATGTATTTCCCTTTAAAAACCAGTAGGATTTATTCACTAGCAAGGATAAAGCCCCATGAAAATGCAGAATACTCAGAGATTCAAGGAACTATTGTTTTCACCAAATCACCTATGAACTTCAAACAGATTTAACAGCTAGACAGAACATGTTTGACTTCATTGTTGGTTTTTATAAAAATTATTCTGTTTTTTGGAAAGTAAATATTCTGCTGGCACATGTTAGTAGAGTAAACACAGGGCTTTCCTTCTTACCTGATGAAACCACAGGTGACTATGTGGACTTACTTGAGGAATTTCTGGCAATCTTCTCACACTAATTTGGAAGATGTAATTTATTTGGACTGTGATCCCCTTTCTAAGAAAAAGCTCTTTGTTGCTTGAATAAGAATTTGTTGGTACATTAGATAAGCTAAAACCATTTCTGTAAAATTGTTTAACAATAGAAAGAGTTATTTTTTTATTTTCATTATTTCCTTGATTCTTATTTGCACATGGTTATGTCTCAGGGATTCTGTTATATTTAACTAGATTTAAAATGCGAAGTTTTACCCCCCAAAAGTAATTCTTTGAGTTATTTCATTGATGTGTTTTTCACTTCAATTCAGCAAACATTGATCGAGAGCCTCCAAGTATGACAGGCATGGAGCTGGGCACTGGGGAAGACAGAGATAAAAATTAAGGATGTTTTCCACAAACATGAGTCAAGGTGATAAATGCTGTTCTGATGATAAGATCAGAATGTTGAGAGTGAGCACTGGGGAATACAGAGATAAAAATTAAGGATGCTTTCCACAAACATGAGTCAAGGTGATAAATGCTGTTCTGATGATAAGATCAGAATGTTGAGAGAAACAGAGAGGAAGGAGCAATTAATCCTGCCTGGGCCAACCAGGAAAAGAAAAGTAGATTCAAAGTGAGTTTTGTGGATCCCAAGGGCTCCAGAGAGGAGTCTCTGGGTGTCTGGTGGGGCAGTGGGAGATGAAAGGCAGGGCTCCCGGTCTCCCGTTTTGCTTCAGCCAAAGCAAAGCTCCTTCCATCTGTTTTATTTGTTTGAAGTCCACATCAGACTTCTTTGACAAAGATCTTCTGCTTTTGAAAAATAATTTTTTTAACTACTAAAAGAGATGCTCTTTGATCTGGGCTTTTGGTTACAGAATTTACCCAAGTAGAGATGAAATCCAGTGGCTTCAGCTCCCTTCAGTATGTTAAAATTCCCAATCCTAAATGTTTAGCCCTAACTTTTCTCCTGGCTCTGCTATACCCCTTCTTTAATCCATTCTCTGTTCTCCATAGCACATGTTTTAGAACCTTTAATGACTCCCCATTGCCTACTGGGAAAGTCCACTCTCCCTGGCATGGTCTACAAAATCCCTTCTACTCTGGCTCCAAATGCCTTCTGCCATTTATTATTCTCCACTTACCCAAAGACACATTGGGAGACAGTTCTCCATGGATCTCTCACATTTCTGCATTTCTTGCAAACAGAGGCATTGACAAATTTTGCTCCAGACAATCTTTTCAAGAATTTTTATAGTGAACAGCTTTGGAAAACAGAGATAGTGGCTCTCTCCAGAGCAAAGGGAAGGTTTGTTTGCTTTTCAGTATAGCAAAGGTGATTTCCCCCTCTAGGAAAAGGCTGGGCATGTTTGCTGCAGTCCATTATATAAGACCGGGTTTCCTAAGCTGGGGGTTCCTCAGCTGTGACTCAAACCCACTGGGTGCAGCATGCATCTGGGCCACTGTACATTGTCGCAGTGGGACTTGGAGAATAGGGGAAACCAAAGCAAAACAGAAGCTCATACTGCTGCTCTGTTGTGAGTAATAAAACCCTTTGTCTCTGACTTAGGAATCTCATGTCTTCTGCCAGTATCGACGTAATCGTGGCAGGCTAGCTTGTTAGCTTACACACAGTGTAAAATACCAAACACTTCACAGTTCTTGACAAGTCTTTGTATTGGTCAGGATAAACGAAATTATGCTGCAGTAACAAATGACCCCCAAATCTCAGTGGCTTACAATCGAGGTTTGTTTCTTGCTCATCCTCCACATCCTTTGCAGGTCACCTTGTAGCTCTGCTTCTGTCACCATTGTCCTCCTTCTAGGACACAATCTGACAGGATCTAACTTTGACATCTCAACAGAATCACTTTCAATACATCTGTGGAATAGCAAGATGGCAAGTAAGACAGGAAAGGAGCCCAAAAAAGGCAAGAAGAGTGACGGCCGAGGCACAAAGAGGGAGACCAGCAGACAAAGAATCAACGGAGCAGCAGCAAGAGGAAAGGAGTCGCTTACGAGAAATGAAGGGACGGCCCACAGAGCAGGGAAGAGAGGGCAGGGGTCTTTGAAGCTGGCGTCAGCGGACTGTGGAGAGGGAGACATGTAACTGTGTGGGAGGAGAAATGAGTGGGACGTGGAGATGTCATCTAACCCTAGTGAGACTGGCTACTATCAAAAAGACAAAGAATAACAAATGCTGGCGAGGATGTGGAGAAAGGAGAACCCTCCTACACTGTTGGTGGGACTGTAAATTAGTGCATGGAGGTTTCACAAACAACTACAGAGAGATCTTCCAGATGATCCAGCAATCCCACTGCTGCGTACACGCCCAAAGGAATGGACATCATCATGTTGAAGGGACACCTGCCCTCCCATGTTTATCATGGCTCTATTCACAATTGCCAAGATATGGAACCAACCTCAATGTCCATCGGTAGATGACTAGATAAGGAAAATTGTGGTATATATACACCATGGAATACTTACTACTCAGCCATAAAAATGAATGAAATTCTGCCATTTGTAGCAACATGGATGAGCTTGGAGGAAATTATATTGAGTGAAATAAGCCAGGCACGGAGAGAGAAATACCACATGTTCTTACTCATATGTGAGAGCCAAAACCAGAGAACAAAACAAAAACCAAAAATAAATAAATAAATAAATAAATAAATGATAGTAGTAATAAGTTGAACTGTTCAAAGGAGAGAGAAGAGGTGTGGTTACTAGAGATAGGGAAGAGGAGAAGGGATAGTGCGAGGCTGGTTAATGGGCACAGAATTACAGCTAGATAGAAAAAGTAAGTCCTGCTGGTGTACGATCAACCCAGGAATCCATAACTAATGATGATTTACTACATGTTACCAAATGACTAGAAGAGAGGAGACCAAATGTGCCCATCACAAAGAAATGATTACGTTTTGAAATGATGAATATGCTAATTACCCTGAATAGATCATTACATTGTTTACACAAACTGAAATATAACTCTGTACCCCATATATATGTACGATCAATGTGTTTCAATAAAAAAAAATTTTTTTTAAAGAAATGAGTGGGAATCTTTAGTGGGGAAAGTCCCTATGCAGGGATGACATGGGAGCCTGTAGGGACCTGAACTTGTCAACAGAAACATAAGGGATATTTTTAGGTGTCTGTGTCATTAAAGGCTTTTTTATGTGGGTGGATGGGGTCGTAGCATTTTACTTAGAGGAGTGAGATGGAGATGATGTAATAGGTCACAGAAAATGGAAATGAGTCATTATTGTCTTTGAGATTCCATTAATGTCTAGGGTTGGTGAGTTGAGGAAAGGGGCATCTTGACTGGAAAGGATACCCCGGAAATCTGCACAGTCTGGCAAACTGCAAAGGAGGCAGTAAACGTGCTCATCACTCGGCCGAGGCACACATCCTCCCATGACGCTCCCAGGAGGCCGGGCCACCCACAGCATCCTTGCATAGGATCCCCGACCCGGAGCTGCCTGCAGAGGCCCACCAGTCCTGGCTGGCTTCTAGGACTGGGTGTGAGCAGCCATTAGGGGCCTTACTTGCTCCGGCAGGGCCTCCTGCACGGCCCAGCCCAGACACAGCATAACCAACCACCCGGTGCCCTGGAAGTTATCCCTGACTTCTCTCTCACTTTACTCCCCACATCTCATTGATTCTGTGTTCCCACATCTCCCAAATCCACCCACCTCTTGCCTTCCCCATAACCACCAACGTTCAGGAAACTGCCGCCGAAGCGTGTTCTAACTTCCTCCTTCCTTCTGTCTGGCTCCTTTCCTATCTGTTTCTCACGCTGCAGAATGGATCACAGCCCTTCCTCTGGTTATAACTCATTAGCTCCCTCCCGCCCTCGGGATCAGGTCCAAGTTCCTAATATTGCCTCCAGCTTCCCGCATGAGCTGGCCTCTGGCCTCCTCTCACTTTGTCACCGGGCTTCCCACCAGCGTTTTTCTGCTGAACTGAATGGCTTTCAGTCCCGTGTGAGGGCCTTGCTCCCTTTCACTCCCAGGCTCAGCAAATGAGTCGTGCTTTCCCTGGAAATCATCCTAACCTCACCTCCCCTCACCCCCAGCCCCCTCAGTCCTGATGCACCTGGTTAATTCCTGCTCTTGAAATCTCAGCTGTGATGTCCCCTACTTCACAAAATCTCCCAATCCTTTCTAGGCTGGGAAGGTGGCCCTAACTGGTGCTCCCATAACAACCTGTATTTGCCAAAATCAGAGCATTTAATACTCTACATTGTACTTTGTTTTATTAAGCTTATCTGTCTCCCATCTAGATCAGTGGTTCTCTATTCTGACTGCACATCAGATTCGCCTTATAAAAAGTGCTAATGCCAAGTAAACAAGAATCTCTTAAGGTGGATCTGGACATCAGTGTTTTATAAGTTTCCCTGAATAATTCCAGTCGGCAGCCAGAGACAGGCCCCACTGAGCTAGACTGTGCTTCCTTGAGCTCAGGAAGCAGCCCTCAGTGTGTGCAACACAAACCAGTCTCTGATCACTCCACTTTGGTCTGCAGGGCACAACCTCTCAAAGACAGTATGAGGAAAAAGAGACGGGTCCTGCCCTGGGGGGGACCCACATCTCACCCTGACTCTTCAGCTCTTTCTGGTACAAAGTCACATGCTGAGCTGTGTGACAGCCACCGGGGGGCGCATCGCCAATAGGCAGCTCTGTCCCGTTGAGAAGGTTTCAGAGTCAAATGGCAATTTATTCCTCTTTATGGAGGGGAGTGGAAATTTAAAAGGACAAATTTGCTTTTCAGAGCTCATTAGGTTTTACTACCTTTTCAGGGCAAGTACCCGGATGGATAAAGTGAGGCTCCCAGAGACTGAGTGGCCCTCCCCTCAAATCCTTTCTAGAACAGGGCAGAGCAGAAATCAATAGGCGACTCACCAAGAGTGGTAGGCTTCCTTCTGGATAATGTAACCACCGCCCTAACCCTCCTGCCTCCCAGAGCTGACCCTGGACACCCCACCACCCCCACGACCACCACCTCCACGTGACTACAGAGGTGCAGCTGCAGAGCCAGAGTCTGCAGGGAAGATGCAGAGAGCAGGAGGAGGAGGAGTATTTTGCACCTGGGTGACCCTTTTCATAAAAGTGGGATCATGTTAGTTTCTACTGAGAGAAGGGGGATTTTATCCGAGAATCTGGGGTTCTAATTACTTTGGGAAGACAGAGGTCCTTGACAACAATCATTGGCTGATCTTGTCGTACCCCAATTCCTCCACCAGGTGTCCATGGTTAGAATCCACTCAGGATCCTCGGGCTCCCAATGGGTGTGACAAAAGGCCGGGCAGGAGCCAGGGCCTGGGGCTGCACTTACTACTAGACGTCTGGAAGGTAGGGTGGTTTTGTCAACCCACCCGTGTGGGTTCAGACCCTGGCCGGCTGCGGCACTTACCAGCTCCAGACCTTGAGCCCATAAAGATCACGTGTCTGAGTGCTGGTTGTTGTTGTTGTCACTGCTGTTACAAGGAATCGACTTAGCAGCTGCACTGAAAACCCCTCATCCCAAAAGGACAAGAAATGCGGAAGAACCCAGTGACTAAGGGAAACCGCCAGTGAAACTGATTGTAAGTTCTCTGGCTGTGGTTTGCGGTGTTCGACACTCTTGTTTGCTGATCATCTTGCAGCGGGGTTAATGAGGCCTCCAAAGACTGTCCTCTGCTTGGCAAAGGACAGCAGAACTCTGCTCAAAGTCTCAGCTGGCCAAGTGGCCTCCTGGGCTCAGCCGCCCCAGGCTAACGCCGGGGTTAATGAGGCCTCCAAAGACTGTCCTCTGCTTGGCAAAGGACAGCAGGACTCTGCTCAAAGTCTCAGCTGGCCAAGTGGCCTCCTGGGCTCAGCCGCCCCAGGCTAACG
>NW_007727603.1:234899-236943 GCF_000696425.1 Galeopterus variegatus | reverse complement strand
ACTCTGCTCAAAGTCTCAGCTGGCCAAGTGGCCTCCTGGGCTCAGCCGCCCCAGGCTAACGCTGGGGCTCAAAGAGCCCAGGAAACGAGCATCCGAACTCATTTCCTGCCTACCTGTCCCCACAAGCAACGGCTCCTGAAAAAGAGGAACCAAGTGCTGATGTTTCCACCCTTTCCGTAGCTGACAATGCTTGGGCTCCCACGCTGAGCAGCCAGGACTCACGTGTCCACCCACAGTGGGCCAGGCGTGGCCGGTGCAGCAGGCAGCCATGGCAGGGCAGCAGGCAATCATCCATCCTCCCGGCACGCACTCCCTTGTTCCTCCATTTCTGGCTGAGTGATAAAAACGTTAAATGTCATTTCCTGTATCAGTGGTTAACCACTAGATGCTGGATCAGAGATTTACCAGAAGTGCTGAAGCTAAGGAAAAAGAAAAATAACCTGCTGTTTTCAATAACCCTTTCTTGTACTCTGTGGGAAGTGTCTAACCTCTGGGGAGCAGGAGGAGACAGGGAGCTGCTGGATTTGGCCTGAGCAGCACCTTTAGGAGGAGATTTGCCTAAGGCTGTCTTCTGCTCCATGCAGGAAGTGAGCACAGCAGTGCTGAGCCTCCTGTAGCCCTCCCCCATGGGAGGGTGGGCATGTGTAGGAAAAGCAGAGGGAGGCAGGAGCAAAAGTCTTCCCCCTGAAAGTGCCTTCTTTGTCTACCTCTCTTGCAGAATATCCAGTCGTTTGGTGTTATTGACCCAACATCTCTGCAGAGGAAGCAGCCCTGGCTATTTGGTTTCCTCAGCTTCCGGCAGCAGGAGTGTCCTCCAGTGACAAGAAGGTGTTCTGGGGAAAGCATGCTCCCAGGACACTTCACATAGGAACAACTGCAGTCTGAGGACTGGCGAGCCCAGCTTGGTCTCTTGTTGTGTCTTCTACATGCAACCCTCCATTATGTTAAGTGCTCAGAAGAGTAAAGAGGGGAGGCCTGGCCCAGCCCCAAGGAGAGGGCACTGGACGCCCACAGCTTTGCTGGGAGCCCCGCTGCTCTGCCACACATCTCTGCCCTGGGGTGACCTCCACGGGGACAGCAAACACACGAGGCCACCCAGACCTCCTCCCCACTGCTCCCAGGCCCCGTGCACTTCTCAGTGTGGGAACAGAGGACTGACACACCACGCTTTGTTCCAGCAATTGCATTTCCTCCTTAACGCCCCCTAGGACGTTCATGCACACACCAAGAATGCCTAGCACTTCATGTGCATCTAGGGTGACCAACAGGACTTTCATTACTAAAACCGGGAAAGTCCCAGGGAGACTGAAGTGAGTCATTCATCCTACAACAGACATGATGGGGTACACAGGCATATACACAGTCTGTACCCAAACTCTGCCCAAATGTTTAGCACAGATCAAGCCAGGGCAAGATAAAGAGGACATGGCATAGTGTCAGAGTTCCTTGGGGAGAATGGAGCTCGTTCCTCTTCTCCCACTACCCCTGGCATGCACCAAGAAGTCATCTTCTCCCATTGAGTAGCTGTCAGAGGAAATCGAAAATCAAAGTCAGAACTGGAAGGGAAAAGACCATGGAAAAAAATATATTGCACCAAATGTCTGGTTGGCCGCTGTAACTCAACCTGTTATCTCCTTCCTCTCAATCTTGGGTAATAGACTGAAAACTTCGAGCGCGGCATCCCCGTCTCCACCTCAGCCCCAGTCCACCTTCTCAGCAAGCCCCGACTCTCCACCAGCTCTTCCCTCTCATCTCCTCTCCTACTGCTCCTGCCTGGGCTCAGGCTCTCACCACCCCTCTGCTGCCTCTACTCTCAAAACCCCGGCTCCATCCTCTCCAACCTCATTTTCATCTGCTGCCCCTTTTTAAAATTAAATTCAAGAAATATTTATTAAATGCCTAGATCAGAAGAATGCCACAGATGCCACATCTCGGTTTGATATGACAGTGGACAACATTTCTCATGGATACCTTTTTGGGTTTTTTTTTTTTTTTTTTTTTTTTTTTTTTTTTTTTTTTTGACCGGCAACGGATCGCAACCCCC
>NW_007727603.1:233371-234392 GCF_000696425.1 Galeopterus variegatus | reverse complement strand
TCTCCTCTCCTACTGCTCCTGCCTGGGCTCAGGCTCTCACCACCCCTCTGCTGCCTCTACTCTCAAAACCCCGGCTCCATCCTCTCCAACCTCATTTTCATCTGCTGCCCCTTTTTAAAATTAAATTCAAGAAATATTTATTAAATGCCTAGATCAGAAGAATGCCACAGATGCCACATCTCAGTTTGATATGACAGTGGACAACATTTCTCATGGATACCTTTTTGGGTTTTTTTTTTTTTTTTTTTGTCTTTTTGTCTTTTTTCGTGACCGGCAACGGATCGCAACCCTCAGTGTCACGCCCGTACCGGACCGGGACCGGCAACGGGATCGCAACCCTCGGCATTGCCCCCGCTCCTTGCTCAGCAGTGAGTGGCCGGTCTGTATGTGGGATCCGAACCCTCGGCGGGAGCGCCGTCGCGCTTCCCAAGCGGCACACTGTAGCAGTGCGCCACCGGGCCGGCCCTCTCATGGATACCTTTTTGAATAAGATGATCTACCACGTCTTGACTGAGAAAATCTCCCTGACAGCACCAGGCGCAGCTGAGCGCCTCCCCCTTGCTTCCTGGTGCACGCCGCCCTCTGTCCCTTATCCTGTTGCCATGGCTACTGCTTCATATTTCCTCTTGTCCACTAGCTGTGAGTCCATGGTGTCTTACTGGTTTCTCCAGGGTCAGTCCCACATCTTGACAGGCAGTAGCCACTAAATAAGGGTAGACAACGAGCTGGTAGGGAGATAAGAAGGGAAATATTGCCTGGATGCTGTTGTAGTTCACGGGTCCACAGCCATTTGAACATATAAAATTCAAAGTCTGTTGATTATGGTTGACCAACCTGGAGGGTAGTCTCTATTAGAGAACCGAAGTTCTCTGCCCTGGGCCCTCCTAACCAACGTTTTTATAAACATCCCGGCTAAAGATAAAAAAGACACACAAAACAGACTTGCAGATAAACCAAAGCTGCAAAGTAGACATTACTAAAGTACATATTACTGGATTCAAAGATGGCGACGGGTCTCGAA
>NW_007727603.1:223037-229322 GCF_000696425.1 Galeopterus variegatus | reverse complement strand
GATGGGTCATAAAAATCATATACATTGTATATTGACAAAATAAAAATTTAAAAAAAAAAAAGCTCCAATAAAGTACATATTACTAATATGTGGAATGCTAGAATTAATGTTCCAAAATTATCTTGGCTTACAAGATTGATGGACCAAAATTGAGAAGACAAAAATACACACCAATAAATGTAAAAGCTACACTTATGTAAATATCAGATAAGGCTTGAACCATGATGAGTACAGTGGGACCATTTCAACCCTATTAAGGACAACAATCTTCTAAGGCAGGCTCACATGATCTTGCATTTGGTGGCGGTTGTTTGGAACAGTCACACTATGAGAAGGGCAACCTTGGTTGGGAGTGAAGACATCTGGGTTCTTTTCCAGTTCTTTCACTCATTTTCCCAACACATTTTTACTGAGTTCCTACCACATACGAGTGCATGTTTGTCCTTAGCAGGTGTGAAATGGTCCCACTGTACTCTTTATGGTTCAAGCCTTATCTGGAATATTGTTAGTTCTGGAAGCTGCATTAAAGAAAAAGAAAAAAGAAAGCAAATGTGGGAGGATTGGCATATAAGTAATATTTTTGAGGGATTAGATTACTTTGTGCCAGACATATTACACATTGATCTCATCTAATAATCACAATTGGGCAATAAAGTAATTTCCTTTTACATCTTAGGAAACTGAGACTCGGAGAATTTAAGTAATTTCTCCAAAGTCACACAGCTAAAGTGGCAGGATTCAAACTCCTGGCAAAGCTTGTGTTCTTTCCACTACATCAAGGTACCTCTCGGATGAGGTCCCCCAAAACACAAGTGGATTGCGGAGGGTCTAGAAATCATGACAAATGAGATGTTCAGCCAGGAGAAGCCCAGGCACGTGTGACAGGCTGGGGGGGCAGGTGAGGAGACCCTGAAGCAGTCAATAAAGAGAAAGGAGCACTGTTTGAGAGAGAAGTGCTATGGCCATTTCTACCTATCCAGGAAATCTCCTCTATACCTCACCTGATGTTGATGCACCTGTTAAGTGAGGTGTAGAGGAGACTCCTCGATGGGCAGGAGAGTGGTCCAAATAGCTCTAACATGCACGTGTTTTGGACGGGCTGCTACTTTGGGGGTGGAGACAGCTCCCTGTACCCATTACACACACTCGCGCCATCCCTCTATCACTATATCTCACGTGCCATAGGTCCTCATGTTCTACTTAGTAAGCAAGCATCAGACACAAAACATAGCAAATGGGCACAGGACAGTGGGAACCAAGGACTGAGGCCAGGGTCCAAGTCAGAGTCCAGACACACCAGGGCTGGGAGGAGTTGACCCCAGGATCCCTCTCCCTGCAAGTACAGTGCTTAATCCAGGGACCTTCTCCAGGCTGGGTGAGTCTCAATCCAGTACTCTTCCCAGACTCATGTCTCCTGATCAGTTCTAACACCTGAAGTCAGAGAGCAGAATAGGAAACTCAGGATATAATAGCCTTGTCTCCCAACAATCTGCTCTGATATGGACCCTCCCCAGAGGTTGGTCCTTGCCTCAAGCCCACTATAAATCCTGCAACAAGTCTGAGCTTTTAGAGGCCAGGGTGACTGCGGCAATGCACTGGATTAAATTTTGGTTGATCAGAGTGGTGTCACCACAATGGCAGAATAGACAATGCCCAGCATCACTACCCCCCACAACAGATCAACTTACAGCTATTAAAACACAAAATCTGACATCCTGAAATCACTGGAACTCAAGGGAAGAGGAGAAGAGGCCTGCAAAGTCTGTTTGGGCCTGGAAGGCCACAGCAAGCAGAAGGAGGAATTACCCAATCAGTCCAAGCCCTAGTCATTCCCTGGGCCAGCATGGCATAGCACATGCAGCAGCTGCCAGTGCCTGGAGCAGCCACCTGGAAATGGCAAAGCCATAGCCGTACCCTTCGCAAGAAGCTACTTGGAATCTGCAGGGGAGAAGGGTGCTGTGACCACTGGCATGAAGAAAAAAATATATGACTTTGGAGTACACCATCCCATCTCCCAGGCCAGCAAAGCTACTCACAAGCTTTCTCTGAGCTCACATTGGAGTGAGAGGCCACAGCCAATAAGAGGAAGAAATCACCCAGAGGTTGGTGAATTTTCACAGGGGGGTTGTGCAGGGCCCACCCCATGGGAAATGTTCAGAGTGCTCGGGGTGGCAGGGGGAGAGGATGCTGATCCACCAGGGGAGAAGTGTTGACAGCTGGTCTGCCTTCCTTTAGCACAGGCACCACACATTAGAGACCAGTCAGTTAGATGGAACTGCAAGGGGCACATTTTGTGGGAAACTCTCAGTCCTGGGCTACATTTCCCATACACAGTCAATTGCATTTGTGGTGACCCCACATGACCCAGAAGTGACTTAAAAGCTAGCAATTAAAATCTAGTGCACACAAAAAGTTTTCCCCATTCTGAGAATTAACCATGAGACAGCGTATTAGTTCCAGTGCAGTGTTTAAGTGGTGGTGGTTGCTATTAATCCACCACAGAAAAGGAAAAAACACAGACCAGAGACAAAGTTCTAATATTGAGCACTGAAGGTCAAACATCACTAAAGAAGACCTACAAAACTTGGAAGAGGTATCCGTCTCTTCAAATGTGCAGATATCAATATGAAAAACAGAACGATTGAAAAAGAACAGAGAAATACAATATCAACAAAAGAAACCAACAAAGCACCAGCAATGAACCTAGAAGAACGGCAGATTGATGAAATGTCTGACAGAGAATGCAGAATAACCCTCTTAAGGATGTTCAGGGAGTCACAAGAAAATACAGATAGAAAATTAAATATCTGGAAAACAATTCAAGAATGAGAAACCAGACAAAGTAATAAAATCAATTTTTAGAAACCAAATAGAAATTCTAGAAATAAAGAATACATTATCTGAACCGAAAACCTTCACAGAAAGCTCCAACAGCAGACTTGATCAAACGGAGAAAAAGATTGGGAGCTCAAAGACAGAACATATAAAACTATCAAATCAGAGGAACAAAAAGAAAAAAGAATAAGGAAAAATGAAATAGAAATACAGCAATAATGGGACTCCTTCAAGCGAAATACCTTCCACGTAATTGGCATATCCGAAGGGGGAAAAAAAGGAAGAGACCTAGAAAGCATATTTAAGATAATAATGGCTGAAAATTTCCCAACCATGGGGAAAGATGACAGATCAAAGTACAGGAAGCTCAGAGGTCGCCCATCAAATTCAATCCAAAGAGGAACACCCCAAGGCACATCATAATTGAATTATTAAAAACCAAAGACAAAGAAAGAATACTGAATGCAGCAAAAGAAAAGAAACACACAACATTCAATAGAGCCCCAATGTGGCTCTCAGCAGATTTCTCAGTAGAAATCCTACAGTCCAGGAGAGAGTGCGATAGTTGAATATACAAAAGAGATGAAAAGACTGTCAACCAAGAATTCTGTATCCAACAAAACTAACCTTCAAATATGAAGGAGAAATAAAGTCTTTCCCAGATAAACAAAAGCTAAGGTAATTCATCAACACTAGACCTGACGTATAAGAAATGCTGAAGGGAGATCTTCAGTCTGAAAGATGACACTAAAGTATAACAAGAAAACTTTTGAAGATACATAATTCACTAGGTAAAGTAAGTACACAGATGATCTCAAAATTTTCCAAGATTGTAAGGGTGGTGAACAAAACACTTATATCCATAGCATGAAAACTGAAGGACAAACTTAATAAGATAATAAAAACTACAACTGTATAAGATACAGGTGATATTAAAAGATGTAACTTAAAAAAAACAAAATGTCAAAAAGTGGGGAGGAATGGTGTCAAGGTATAGAGTTGGCTTTGTTTTTTTTTCTTTTTTCTTAGCTATCAAAGTTAAATTGTAATTGATTTTAAATAACCTGTTATAATTATAGCATGTTTTTTGTAAGCCTCATGGTAAACAAATACAAAAACTTTTAAGAGACATAGTAAAAAAAATAGCTAGAAATCAAAAGATACTACTAGAGGAAATAACTTAACCTCAAAGTAAGACAGTAAGATTGTAAAAAAGAATTGACAGAACAACCAGAAAAAAAGTAACAAAATGACAATAACAGGTCCTTATATATCAACAATAACTCTAAATCTAAATGGATTAAATTCTCCAACTAAAAGACACAGAGTGGCTGAATGGATTATAAAACAAGAACCAACAATATACTACCTACAAGAAACTCACTGTATCTATAAAGACACATATCAACTGAAAATGAAGGGATGGAAAAAATATATTTCATGCAAATAGAAACAAAAAAAGAGCAGGAATAGCTATACTTACATTAGATAAAATAGACTTCAAGCCAAGGAAAGTAAAAAAAGCTAAGCAGGTCATTACATAATTATAAAGGGATCAATTCAACAAGAGGATATAATAATTCTAAATACATACATACCCAACACCAGAGTACCCAGATATATAAAGCACTTACTCTTAGATGTAATGGAAGAGGTAGACTCCAATACAATAATACTTAGGGACTTTAAGACCCCGATCAATTTCATCAAAGGACAATCATTCAGACAAAAAATTAACCAGGAAACATCAGAGTTAATCACCAATCTAGACCAATTAGACCTATCAAACATTTATAGAATATTTCGTCCAACAGGATACACACATATCCAGCAGAATACACATTCTTCTCAACAGCATATGGAACATTCTCTGGAACACACCATATGTTAGGTCACAAAACAAGTCTCAACAAATTTTTAAAAATTGAAATTACATCAACTGTCTTGTCCAATCACAACAAAATAAAACTAGAAAACAATAACATAAAGGACACTGAAAACTGTACAAATGCATAGAAACTAAATAATGCACTCCTAAATAACAAGTGGGGCAAAAAAGAAATTTAAAAATTCCTGGAGACAAATGAAAATGAAAACAGAGCACACCAGAACCTGTGGGATATAGCAAAAGCAGTTCTAAGAGGCAAGTTTATAGGAATAAACTTTTCTATGTCAGAAAAAAAGACTTCAAATAAACAACCTAACATTACATTTCAAGGAACTAGAAAAACAAGAACAAACCAACTCCAAAATTAATAATAGAAAAATAACAAAGATCAGAGCAGAAATAAGTGAATTAGAGATTTAAAAAACAATATGAAAGATCAAGAAACAAGGAGCTGGTTTTATGAAAAGATAAACAAAATCAATGAACATTTTTTTTTTAAAGATGACCGGTAAGGGGATCTTAACCCTTGGCTTGGTGTTGTCAGCACCACGCTCAGCCAGTGAGTGAACCGGCCATCCCTATAAAGGATCTGAACCCGCAGCCTTGTTGTTATCAGCACCGCACTCTCCCAAGTGAGCCACGGGCCGGCTCAAGTCAATGAACATTTAGCTAGACTAACAAGGAAAAAGAAAGTGAAGAAGACTCAAATAAATAAAATTAGAAATGAAAAAGAAGACATTACAACTGATACCACAGAAATATGAAGGATCATAAGAGACTATTTTGAACAACTATATGCTAACAAACTGGAAAGCCTAGAAGAAATGGATAAATTCCTAGACACATAAAACTTACCAAGGTTGAAACACGAAGAACTAGTAAACCTAACAGACCACTAATGACTAAGATTGAAGCAGTAATAAAAAGTCTCCCAACAAAGAAAACTCCAGAAGCAGAAGCCTTCACTGACAAATTCTACCAAACATTTAAAGAAAAATTAATACCAGTTCTTCTCAAACTCTTCCAAAAAAATAAAGAGGAAGAAATACTTCCAAGAGCTTGGAAGGCCAGCACACAACAACAGTAAGAAAACTGCAGACCAATATCTCTAAATGAACACAGAGGCTCATTCTATAAGGCCAGCACACAACAACAGTAAGAAAACTGCAGACCAATATCTCTAAATGAACACAGAGGCAAAAATCCTCAACAAAATACTAAACTGAATCCAACAACACATTAAAAAGATCATTCACCATGATCAAGTGGGATTCATCCCAGAGATGCCAGATGGTTGATAATACATAATTCAATAAACTTAATACACCACATTAGTAGAATAAAGGGGAAAACCATAAGATCATTTCAAAGGATGCAGAAAAAGCATTTGATAAAATCCAACACTTTTTCATGATAAAAATACTTAATTAATAAGGTGTAGAAGCAATGTATCTCAACACAATAAAGCCCATATACGACAAAACCACAGCTAATATCATTCTGAGTGGACAAAAATTGGAGGCTTTTCCTCTAAGATCTGGAACAAGACAAGGATGCCCACT
>NW_007727603.1:221504-222276 GCF_000696425.1 Galeopterus variegatus | reverse complement strand
AAATTGGAGGCTTTTCCTCTAAGATCTGGAACAAGACAAGGATGCCCACTTTCCCCACTCTGAACATAGTACTGAAAGTTCTAGCCAGTGCAAGAAGGCAAGAAAAAGCAATAAAGGGTATCCAAATGGATAGGAGAAAGTCAAACTATCCATATTTGCAGATGACATGATCATATACGCAGAAGACCCTAAAGATTCAACCAAAAATTTACTAGAACTAATAAATAAATTCAGTAAAGTAGCAAGATACAAGATCAACACACAAAAATCAATAGTCTTTCTATATGCCAATAATAAAATCACTGAAGAACAAATCAAGAAAGGAATCCCATTCACAATAACTACCAAAAAAAGGAAATACCTAGGAGTAAATTTAATCAAGGAGGTGAAAAATCTCCACAATGAAAACTATGAAACACTGGTAAAAGAAATTGAAGAGGACACAAATAAATGGAAAGATATCCCAAGTTCACAGGTTGGAAGAATTAATATCAAAATGTCCATATTACCCACAATTATCTACAGAATGACATAATCTCTATCAAAATATGAACCACATTCTTCATAGAAATAGAAAAAGTGATCTTAAATTTTTTATGGAATGACGAAAGACCCAGTATAGCCAAAGCAATCCTAAGCAAAAAGAACAAAGTTGGAGGCATCATACCACCTGACTTCAAAATATACTATAAAGCTATAGTAACTAAAGCAGCATGGTACTGTCATAAAAATAGACAAATTGGCCAGTGGAACAGAAAGTCCAGAAATACAC
>NW_007727603.1:219144-220871 GCF_000696425.1 Galeopterus variegatus | reverse complement strand
ACAGAAAATTGAAACTAGACCTCTATCTCTCACCATACATGAAAATCAACTCAAAATGGATTAAAGACCTAAACTTAAGATCCAAAACTATGAAACTACTAGAAGAAATCATTGGGGAAACAGTACATGAAATAGGAGTGGGCCAAATAAGACTACAACAGCATAGACAACAAAAGCAAAAATACACAAATGGGACTACATCAAGCTAAAAATCTTCTGCACAGCAGAAGTCACAACAACAAAGAGAGGAGACAACCTACAGAATGAGAGAAAGTGTTTGCAAACTACACATCAGACAAGGGGCTGACATCCATAATATATGAAAAACTCAAACAACTCAACAGCAAATAAACAAGTAACCTCATTTAAAAATGGGCAAAGAATCTGAACTGACATTTTTCAAAAGAAGACCTACAAATGGCCAACAAAATACAGACACATGAAAAATGCTCAACATCACTAATCATTGAGGAAATGCAAATTAAAACCACAATAAGATACCATCTCACTCTAGTTCTAGTGGCTATTATCAACAAGACAAAAAACAACACATGCTAGTAAGGATGTGGAGGAAAGGGAACTCTCCTACATAGCTGGTGGGAACGTGAATTGGCACAGCCACTGTGGAAAAGAGTATGGAGGTTCCTCAGAGAACTAAAAATAGATCTACCTTATGACCCAGCTATCCCACTACTGGGTATACACCCAAAGGAAATGAAATCAGTATATCAAAGAAACACCTGCACTCCCATGTTCATTGCGGCACTTTTCACAATAGTCAAGAGATGGAATTAACCTAAATGCCCATCAACAGATGAATGGATAATGCAACTGTGGTATAATACACAACGGAATACTATTCATCTACAAAAAAAATGAAATCCTGTCATTTGCAGCAACATGAATGAAACTAGAGACCATCATGTTAAGTAAAGTAAGCTGGGCACAGAGAGACAAGTACCACATGATATCATATATGCAATCTAAAATAAATAAATAAATAAATAAAGTGGTTCTCATAGAAGTAGAGTAGAATAATGGTTACCAGAGGCCGGCGGGGGTTATGGGTGGGATCGGGACAGGGGGAGGAGAGGTGGCAGACTAACAGGTACAAAACGATGCTATCCACCCTGAGTCATTGTGCGGTAAATGCATGTATTGAAACAACACGCTGCACCCCACAAATATGTACAAGTAAATCTTAAGATAAAGATAATTTTGATTGATCAAAACATAATCATGATGACTAAGAAACGGTTTTTCATTCCATGTCCAGAGTCACTTCCTCCCACTCTTCCCTGCCCCCTGCTGAGGCACCTTCTATTAGAAGCCCAGGTCTTCAAGTCATACCCTCCTTGAGGACCTGAGTATCACTTCCCTTTGGCTGAATCCAACCAGGACCACAAGGGGTAGGAACAAGCACTGAGAAACAGATGAAGAATTCACAAGGAGAACTGATGCTAAAGGGCAGGATGGAAGACCCCTGAGGCGAATGTGGCGCCCTGCCTGGAACATGAATGCTGCAAGGACCTTGTGGGGTCATCAAGCCCAATAACAAATATATTCAACTTTGTAGACTACATGCAGTCTCTGTCACAGCCCCTCAACAAAAGTAGCCCCAGACAATACATAGTAGCAGGGACATATCTGTTCTAATAAAACTGAATTTATAGGGCCGGCCCGGTGGCGCACTCGGTAGAGTGCGGCACTTGGGAGCGCGGCGGCCC
>NW_007727603.1:215661-218365 GCF_000696425.1 Galeopterus variegatus | reverse complement strand
AAAAAAAAAAAAAAGCTGGATTTATAGATACCAAAATTTGAATATCATTTAATCTTCATATGCCATAAAAGTGGTTTTTTTTCCAATCGTTTGAAAATGTAAAAGCCATTCTTAATTCACTGGTTATACAAAAACAGGCAGAGGGCTGGATGCAGCGCCTGTGTCAGAGGTTGTCAATTGCTGATCTAGTCCAATCCCTTCCTGAGACATATGAGAAATCTGACTCCCAGGAAAGGCAGCGACTGGTGGTTCGGCACAGGATTGGAACCCACGTATCTGATTCTAGCGGTGAGCTCTTTCCCGTGCAGAGTGACATTTCAGCTGACTCCATCCCCTGAGGCATGACGTGCTTCTACCAGGAGGAAACAGCCTGGTCCCAGCCCTGCCAACTGCAGCATCTGGTACAGCACTTTTGGACATGACTCTTTGTCTCTGTCCCACTTCTATACCGATTCATGCGATGACCTTGGGAAGGTCGATTGCCCTCTGGATGCGAACAGAAAGTACAAATGTGAGAACCAGCCTCAGTCACCTCTGAGAGTGTGTCCTCAGTCACTGTCCTCCCTTCCCATATTCCATCTTGGCTCTCTGCCGTCCCCTCTCCCGGGACATCTCGGGGCTGGCAGGTCCTGGCACTGCTTCCAGTTGGCACTGCCAGCTGCCCTCACCAGCAGTCATCCCTTGGAGCAACCAGTTCTGATGCCACTAAAGGATAATGACTTCTGGGCAGGAAAACTAGAAATGGAAGCAGATGAGGAGTCTATTTTCCTGCAGATGAAGCAGTGGGAGGACGGATGATTCATGTGTGGAGCACTTTCTGAATAGCACGCTTCTACCACTTTCTGGAAGGCAGCAAGTCAGCCTCCCCCTGAGGTGGCCGGTCAGGATGTTGTTTGGGGCTTCCTCTTTTAGAAAGGGGTTTGATTTGCTCTTGGTTGTTGTTTCATTGGTTTTTGTAAATTTTTATTTTGTTGTGATCTGTTTTAATGAGGAGATAGAGGTGGCAGATTGGGAGAAAGTTATTTGGGGAGAAAAAAACAGAGCTCGTGTGCAGTGCCTCCAGGGTCTGATCATACAAAGAAGGTCAAGGTGGTTCAAAGTCATAGTCAGAGGCCTGGGGACCGGCCAAAACCCAGATGCCTTGGTTAGGAAATTAGCATAGTTTGACATGTGCTTCTTGTGTGATTTCCATCCAAAGATAAGCAAGGGAAAGGGGAGAATCCTGGCATGGAGTTCCAAGCAGGCTCAGAGCCCTGGGTTTGTCCCTGCCATCACATTAAAGAACACAGCCGCTCTGCCACGGAGCAGTCCCCTAGTCACACCAGGGCCTCGCTAGCCAGGAGCCTGGGGCAGAGGAGCCTGGTCACCGTCCAGTCCAAAGTACCGCTCAGTACAGGCTCCTCTGCCACTCTCTCCCAGGGTATCCAATACCCAGAGAGGGCGGGTGCCTTGAAATAGGGTCTTAGTTCATTGGGATTTCTGTGGAAGCTGTAGGGGTCTCTGTGAACTGGACTAGAAACCACTCCAAGGACAACTCTTAATCCTGCATCTACCTCAGCTAGCAGTGTGCTGGTGTCAGGCTAACTACCAGCTACGTGGCAGAAAAGGCCCTGGCTTGTAGAATTTGCTAACTCCCATGGTGTAAATACTCCCTCCGTGGCTGATTTCAAGCTGCCAGTGTGGTGTCACATGGCTCACAAAAGTCCTAGAAGTGTCTGGAGGAGGCAGCTGTCGTACACCATGGCCCTGAGCCCTGTGGAAACCAAAGGGAGAGCAGACATGAGAACAGGCTGCCCAGCTACCACGTGAACCTGAGCCCTGGTGAAGCCACAGGCTTTCTGAGCCTGCAGCACAGGACAGCTGAGGGACCATCCCAGAGGGAGAAGGGAGCAGCAGGGGGCCGGCTAATTAGAGGCCCTAAAACACCCAGGAGGATGCAGGAAGGAGGGAGAAAGGGAGCAGGATACATACACGAAACTGCAGGGGCACCAAACCTCTGTGAGGCCCACAGGGAAGAAAAACCAAAAATACCTGCGAGGTATTCAACCACCTCCCCTTCCTATTCCCGAGAGTGTTCCTGAGGGCATCATTTTCCAGGGAAAGTCTTATTAAAGGATGTCAGGAAGCAGCCTTCCTGGAGCCCTGGAAAGAGGAGCCCTGCCTCTGCCCATGCTACAGAAGACATGGAGACTGACGTTGGGAATCTGTGCCCTGCACACAGGGCCTGCTCTGTCTGCCTGGCCCGGCCCCAGATAGCGCCAGGGATGGGATCACGTCCCCACCGCCGTGACGGCCCTGCCCAGCGCCCCAGCGCCCTCCCTCCTGAGTGGAAGCCTCGCCTCCGCCAGCTCCGTGCATCTCCTGCAGTCCACGCACTCACTTGTTAAGAGTATCTAAGGATCCGTGGGTCAGCCAGGCCCCTTCCCTTGGGCGGTTTCTGCTTCGCAGGCCTTCTGGGAATAGAGCCAAGCAGTAAGTCACTTATGAAAGACTTCATTCTGTGTTCTGCTCTCCTGGCCCAACGGCTGGCACACAGGAAGAACCCCTCACTGCCAGGTTTCGCGTCCCCTGCCTTCCAGAGCCTCCTCCCCAGCCCGAGATGCTCCCACAGTCCTCTCAGCGGCCCCCACGCCTTTCCCTGGGGAGGCAGCCCTGGACTCCATCCTATCTCCGCCACTCAAACACTCGTTTGACCTCTTTGGAC
>NW_007727603.1:213024-214973 GCF_000696425.1 Galeopterus variegatus | reverse complement strand
GAGGCAGCCCTGGACTCCATCCTATCTCCGCCACTCAAACACTCGTTTGACCTCTTTGGACTATAGTTTCCCCATCGGTAACATGAAAATGGTTGGACTTTAAAATAATGAAGTTTCATACAAATTTTATAGAAAAATATGACTTGTGTGGAACTTAAAAATGACCAAATACTTTCACTTAATTATCACAAAAAACATGTGATGTCAGTAATATCAGATACTATTAGGAAACTGAAGCTCCAAGCAGTTAGGAAACGTGCCCACGGTTACCTGGACAAGAGGTAACCCAACCAGACTCGGGCTCATTCCTCTGATGTCCAGCACTCCATGCAGACCCCCGAGCAAGCTTCTACACCCAGGATCCCACCTCGGAGCCCCACAGCCCTTCTCTGGGTATGACACAGCTCTGCAGTTAACACTCACGTCCCTCTGGCTCACCAGTTTAAGCCATCAAATTCCATTTATACTGGTTCCCATTCTCAGGCTGGTGACTAGTGTGAATATGCTCAACACGAAGGAGAAAACGAGGGTCTGTCCTAAGCAAAGTTGGTGAATGTGTGCAGATTGCCTTTCACCCCCTGTGCACAATTCCATGTCCTGTACCTTTGGAATCCAACACTCAATTTCATTCCTGGCCCCTCCAGAAGAAAATGCTTCAAAGAACCTTATANTCTCACCTGACATATGGATTTCTTTTGCTTCTTTACACATCATAGTCCTTACCCTCTCTCCTGCGCTGCCCTCTCTGTCTCAGGGTAAAGCTTTTCCACCTGCCCTGACTCCATTATTTTTGTAATCACTCTTAATCATTGTCTATTGTACGTCCTGGACGCCAGCCAAGGAGGTTAAGGCAGAAGGAAAAAACAAAAAGAGGCAATAATAACACCCTTCCAAAGCCCTCATTGAATTATGAGAACAATCCAAGCAAGTAAGAATGTAACATTATGCCCATTTTTAAGCCAGACACAGAAAGACAAACACTGCGTGATCTCAATTATATGTAAAACGTAAAATAGTCAAACTCACAAAAGCAGAGAGTAGAACATGGTTGCCGGAGGCTGGAGGGAGGGGGAAATGGGGAGTTGTTGGTCAAAAGTACAAAGTTTCAGTTATGCAAGATGAATACATTCTGGAAATCTTATCTACAGTACAGTGACTGCAGTTAATAATAGTGTATTGTATACTTGAAAGTTGGTAAGAGGTTAGATCTTAAGTGTTCTCACCACAAAAAAAAAAAAAAAGATAGTGCCTACAATGTGAGGTAATGCACATGTTAGTTAGTTGAGCGTGGTATCATTTCATAACGTATACATACATTAAAACATCAAGTTGTACACCTTACATGTGCACATTTCTATTTGTCAATTACACCTCAATAAAGCTGAGGCTCCAGAAATCACCTGGGTGTACCGGGTGGTCCAACATTCAGGTGTTGAGAATGATGAAAGCCATCATTACCTAGCGTGTGGCCTTTGCTGGAGAAAGAGCAGGCAAACTGCCCGAGAGCAGGCCAGACCAGGGGCCAGACCAGCTGGCTGGCTTCAACGGTGCAGAACAGAGCAGGGATGGTGAAGGGCAGCTGGGAACATCTGCCCAGATGAATTCAAGGAGGCCACCTGGGACTGGGAAGGAAGGGAGAGGGGTCCAGGAGAGCGTCAGGGAGAAACGGGGGAATTACGGTGAGAAAAAAGTAAAAGGGAAAACATAGAAAGCAGCAGGGCGTGGTGCTCAGTGCCCCAGAAGGCACCAAGCACATGACAGCTTCCACCGAGAAAAGGCCCCGCGGAGGGGAAGCCTGACTGCAGGGGGAAGGGTCTGTAAAGTCCGTGAAAGAGAAAATAGAGGAGGAACAGCTGCTGAAGCTGACAGAGAGAGGCTTGGCCGACTCACTGTGGACGGGTCCCAAGCCCCAGAGGATTGGGCACAAACAAGGAGGCAGTGGAAGGGGA
>NW_007727603.1:210181-212633 GCF_000696425.1 Galeopterus variegatus | reverse complement strand
AGCCTGACTGCAGGGGGAAGGGTCTGTAAAGTCCGTGAAAGAGAAAATAGAGGAGGAACAGCTGCTGAAGCTGACAGAGAGAGGCTTGGCCGACTCACTGTGGACGGGTCCCAAGCCCCAGAGGATTGGGCACAAACAAGGAGGCAGTGGAAGGGGAGTTTAGAAGAGGCCCTCGAAGACTAAGTTCCATAAAGAAGGTAAAGAGTCACTGTGGACGGGTCCCAAGCCCCAGAGGATTGGGCACAAACAAGGAGGCAGTGGAAGGGGAATTTAGAAGAGGCCCTCGAAGACTAAGTTCCATAAAGAAGGTAAAGAGTAATTCAACGTAGAAATATGAAAGTATCACCAAAAAGGCAAGAAATACCACTCAAAGGACGCTAGGGAAAGAAACACCAGGCATAAGTTTGTGCGAGAAGTCTAGGTGTTACCTGCTGAGAGAAGATTATTCACCCAGAACGTGGGGAGGAGCTGGAGCTGTGGGCTCCCTACCAGACAGTGGAAAAAGAGTGAGATTTTTGTTTACAGTTTATAACAGGAACTTCCCAAAGATTGAAGAGCTGTGGATCTGATGATACATAACAATGGCTTGTGAATTCAAGAAGCAAAACAATCCGTTTCGTGGACATGCACGTCCCCCAAAAGAAATCCTTATAACCATCAAAGGAAATTTGAAAGAGAAAGGGCACGTATAAAAATATGACACACTTCCTAAACACCACAAGAAGGGGATGGGTGGAGGAAGGAGAGGAAGATTTCCACTAATTCGCAAGAAAAAAATGGAACGGGAGATCTAAGGGCGCCCCCACGAAGCGAATCACCCATGATGCGAGAGCACAGGACTGAAAGGTATTTATTTCAGCACACGTGCCAACCGTTGGCCACATGGTTACCAAGATGGAAACTGAGCCAGGAGGGTTGACATTATTTATGTACAAAAAAGAATAGAGGTTGTGACATGTAACAGGAACGATGCTCCCATTTGTAGGTAATAGCCAAAATTCAGCTCTCAGAGCTAGACATTTGGCAGTGGTATAAAGAAGGAAGTAAATTCCTGATGGAACAAGAAGAGATTAAAGAGGACAGAGGAGAGATCAAGGGCAGGGCAGCCTCTGATCTTCCAGGCTGGCAGTGGTGGGGCTGGAAAGAGAACGAGGTGAGGGAGTGCTCGAGGAATGCGGCCCTGGAAACAAAGGTTCTGAAGAGAAAACCAGAGTCCTCGAGGAGAAGCAATAAACAGAGGGACCAGGCTGAAGAAACTGGAATAGGAAAGATGAAATTTAAAATGCCACAGAGAAGTTTCTAGAGGAGGCTGTACAGAGAAGGAAATGAGGAAAAGAAAAAGATACGGCAAAAATAAAGATAAATTGCACACAAAACAGTAGAGCATGCTGGAAACATAGGGAGGAAGGAGTCATGGTGAAATCAGGAGACAGAAGTGGATTTCAGGGCATGAGGGGAATAAATAAGATAATAAAAGGACTCTTTATAAAATTGTTTCCAGGAGAAGAAAAGGTATAGAAAGAGAAGAAAAGGCAGTGGGCTGATTCCAGCCTGCCAAGGATAATAACAAAATGCATGAATTATCCGCCAACAGTCTACAGCAAGGGAGATGCGTGCTTGAGCGCGTGTGGAGAAGCACCAGCCTCGGGGACCCCGCTGTCACCCACGGACGCCGGCTCCTCACCTGGGCCTCGCTGAGCACCTGTTTTCAATGCATGTGCGGAAAGGGTGCAGAGGTGGACGGGATGAAACTCATTTCTCTTTTGGTTCCATCAACAGACGTTTATAAGGGGCTGTCCGTGTGCCAAACACAGTGCTTGACACTGAGAAGATACGAGAATAAATAGGGAACATGGCTAGATATTCTGACCAAAACAGAAGCTGAAAGGGGAGGCTGAGTATTTAACATATGGAATATACCAGATAAGGTGGAGCAAAGTTCAAAGCTATGACATGAGAGTGTGCAATACGAGAGAAATGGAGATATGAGGGTGGACAGAGATGACTGTGCGCTCCCTTTGAAGGGGAACAAGACAGAAAAGGAAACTGGGAAGCAGAAGCGCGAGGTAAGGTCAAGAGCCCCGCTGTAAGCCGGAGAGACGTGGGCTCCAACCTGAGCACCGGCCCTCGCTCCGCCGGTTCTGATGTGATCTTGAGCAGGAGCTCACCTACTCTGGGCCTCAGTTCCCTCAAGAATAAAATTGGCTAATAATGTCTGTCTGACTACGGTGAAACTTCTGGATATGTCCATGACAGACTAAGGGATATTGGATTTACCCTCCTGCCCTAAAGAACAATGAAACTGGACAAAATATATGCAACAGCTGTTTTCAGGTGCTCACTATAGAAGGTGCAGAGATGGGGCTCTTGAAAGAAGAAAAACACAAGAGGTGAAATCCACATTTACTCTGGCCTTCTGCCTGGGGCTTTCCAACCTTAGCACGGGGGGTCG
>NW_007727603.1:196441-209181 GCF_000696425.1 Galeopterus variegatus | reverse complement strand
GGGCTGGGGGGGGGGGTGGAGCCCAAGCTAAGGATGCAGGAAAAGACCAAACATTAGGGCTGCTGAAGCGATTGAATCTGTGGGGCAGGGCACTAGAAAAGAAGTAGTTGCAGGGAGCAGAAGCCTATGCAGAGGACCACCTGAGTCTCTGGCTGAAAACAAAGCTGCACGCATGCCTCGCACACATCTCACCAGTCCTCCAGAGAATAGATTCTAGGAGCTGTGTTCTGAGCAGAGATTCCAGAGGTCAAAAGTGAGGAGAGACACCGACGTTCTCAGTGGGCACCGTGACAGAACTTGATGCACACTCTGAGCATTTAACTCAGATCCAGGAAAGACCAAGCCTTTAAAGTTGGGCCATCAGAGCCTAGAGAGGGGCTGCACTGAACCCACATAACAAAGCCAGAATCCAACATTGCATAATATCAAGCTGATCCACCAATGAGCTGTCTCCCAAAACAAATGCAGTACTCTTCTATAAAAAACCACAAATGGTGGGGCCGGCCCGGTGGCGCACTGCTACAGTGCGCCGCTTGGGAGCGCGGCGGCGCTCCCGCCGAGGGTTCAGATCCCACATACAGACCGGTTCCCGCTCACTGGCTGAGCGAGGTGCGGACGCAACACCGAGGGTTGCGATCCCGTTGCCGGTCCCGGTCCAGTACGGGCACGACACTGAGGGTTGCGATCCGTTGCCGGACACGAAAAAAGACAAAAAAAAAAAAAAAACACAAATGGAAATTACAGAACTCAAATATACAGTAACTGAAATACCTCATGGGATGGGCTTCACAGGAGATTGGACACTACAAAAGAAAAGATCAGTAAACTTGGAGACAGAATAATAGAAATAATCCAAATTGGTGCACATAGAGAAAGAAGAATAGAGCCCCAGTTACCTGTGGGATGATATTCACCAGTCTAACATAAATATAACCGAAATCTCAGAAGGAAAGCAAAGAGGAACTGGGGCAGAAAAAAAAATTTTCAAAAAAACAATGATCTCCTAATGTGATATTAAAAAAAAAAAAATACTGATCCACAGATCCAGGAATCTCAACGTATCTTAATCAACATAAACACAAAGAAAACCACATTCAAGCACATCATAGTCAAATTGCTGAAAAACAAAAATAAAGAGACGGTCTTAAACGCATCCAGGGGACAAAAAAACTCCCCCTTGCTACAGGGTGAAAATAACGAGAATTATCACTGACTCCTCATCAGAATCAGTGCCGTCCAGAAGATAAGAGAATGACATCTTTGAACTTCTACAAGAGCGAAAGCTGCTAACCTAGAATTCCACGTCCCGCGGAACTATCCTTCAGCAATGAAGGCAAAATGAGGACATGTTCAGATAAACAAAAGCTGAGAGAATTTATCACCAGCCGAACTGCACAATAAAAAATGTTCAAGGAAGTTCTTCAGGCCAAAAGGAAATGACACCAGATAGAAACGTGGATCTGCAATGTACAGAGAGTGCCAGAAGCGGTAAATGTATGCAGTAGATATGAAACACTTTTTTATTCTTTAATTTCTTTAAACTACGTTGTCTGTTTAAAGCAAAACCAATGACAGTGTGTCTCAAGGTTCACAATATATGTAGAAGTAAAGTGTAAGGGGAGCAGAGAAGGAAATGCAAGTACACTGCGGTACGGTTCTTGTATTGCACATGATCTGACTAACTCAAGTCAGACTGTGATAAGCTAATGAGGCATATTTTCAGCAACCCCTGAAATAAAACAGAGCTGTAGGCAAAAAATCAATAGAGGAGATAAAATGGAATACGAACAAGTACTTCATTAATCCAGAAAGAGACAGGGACAAAAGGAACAGAAAATAGAGGGAGGAAATCAGGAACATGGAGCAAGACAATAAAACTAGACCCAACCTCTCTTTTTTTTTTTTTCCTTTTTGTCTTTTTTCGTGACCGGCAACGGGATCGCAACCTTTGGTGTCGCACCCGCACCGCGCTCAACAAGTGAGCGGACCAGTCTCTATATGGGATCCGAACCCTCGGCAGTGCTGCCGCGCTCCCAAGCGCCGCCCTCTACTGAGTGCACCACCGGGCCGGCCCCGGACCCAACCTATCTTACAGAGCAGTTGTGTGTAAACGAAGTCATGGAAGTAGAGCTCCATCGTGGAGCTGTCCTCGCACACGTGTGATGTTTTAGCAGAGGGTTCTGGGTGGAGGGGAGGAGGGTGACAAGGAAAGAAATACAAAAGCAAACCTGGGGAAGATGAAAATTCTGACCCCATGGGTTCTACATGGTCACGCCGCTTCTCACACGGATTTTTCAGGGCCTGTACAGCTATGCGCTACTGTCACTGAAGGGGCATGTGACCAGCGGGTGGGTACCATGTCGTGGCTTTGTGAAACCACCATGTGAAATGGCTGGGGCAGTCGCCCCACAGGAGAGGAATCTGAGCTGGTGGGCAGTGCTGCTGTTTGAGATGTCAGGAAGGCGGGAGACAAGCTTCCAAATCCACCTGCTCAGTGTGAAGCCATGGTGAGAAGAGAGGACCCCGCCAAAGAAAACGAGAGAAAGCCTCTTCCACTGAAGGGACTGCACAGAAAGAACGGCAGAAGAGAACAGAGACAGAGGACCTAGAAAGGAGAGTTATAATCAAATCCATGACCTAGGAAGCGGGGAACTACAAAATTAGATTTTGACAAGGTTTTTAATAGACTCTAGGTAGAAAATCAATTAAACCAGGGCTCTTGTGTGATATATGTGGACAAACTTGCTTATCTGACCCAGCAAAGGCCCTGGGAATTGAGACACAACATCTGGTGACTGTGTTGTCCCAAACAACATTTGTATCTAAATGACAGAGAGAAGTGGCCAAGAGCAATTCCGGCTCAGTTCAGCACTCATTTACCGAGGACCTTCTGACAACAGACTCTGTGTCAGGTGCTGGGGTATACAAATTACTAAACCCAAGTTCATGCCTTCAAAAACTACCCCATTCTAGCTGGGAAAAGAGGCCTAGAAACAAACAGAAAGTAGTGTGACTTTGGTCCTTGTATCCATCTGCAACTTACCAGCTGTGTGGCTTTGGACAAATCACTTAGCCCCAGTTTTGTCATCCATAAAATGAGGATAATAATAACTACCTGGCAAGATTATTGGGAGCACCGTAGACATAATTTTACAAGTGCCTAGCACACCATTTGGCCTATAGTCATTCAACAACTCTCAACTGGAGAGCAGGACACAAGTTAGAGTCTAGGTGGCAAGCAAAGGGTGTCACTAACTATGCCCTGCCTCCCTGCCACTCAGTACCCTGATGCCCCCCGGAGAGTGTGCCCACATGTTCCAAACCATTACCCTGGATGAAGAATCACCTTGCATCACGAGAGATGTGAACTATGGGAGTGTGTTTTGCATGTGAGTGGCACACAGGCAGAATCAAGTCTGAGCATCACCACGTAAGCATTCTACTCAGCTCAACACTTGTGAAATGCCTACTGTGTGCCAGGCTCATAGAAAACCAGTTTGAATTATTTCCCCCAATGATGTGTGGGTGTAAATGATATGATGTGTATATCCAAAATGCTGGGGGAATACAAAGAGAAGGCACTCAGCCTGGGCGTCAGGAAGACCCAGAGGCAATGGCTGTTACACAGCCCAGCAAGGGCGAGAAGGGCAGCGCCGGGGGGTGGCAGGCCACGAGCTGCAGTGGCGCGATGTGCACAGGGAACTTCAATGCAACATTGAGTGTGGTCAGGAAACTGGACATCTGGAGAGGGCGACAAGGGCAGGTTCACCCACGACATGCCGAGAAACCCACTAATCCTATGGGTGGTGAGTGCCCCAAAGAGCATGATACAGGGGGACCCAGGTCCACTCTGTGCTCCAGATCGGCCTTTCTGGAAGCAGTCCCCACAACTACCCTCGAGAGCCTAACTTCAGGAGCAATTCCTCCAGGGCAGGGTCCACACCTCAACCGGCTTTGCTTCCTGAGCACCCACCAGAATCTGACCCACCGTTCGATACTCGGCTTGTTGTACAGAACTGAGATTAATAAACTCCCTTATCCAGAAACTTGTGCATTTTTAACCTTATCTCTGAGTATGGCATTCATTCAATCGTGAAGTTTTATTAAGCCCCCTAAGGGCACACCATCAAGTAGGGAGGGAAGATAGGAGCACAAATAATTACAATACAGTGAAAGAAAGGTCATACTTCAAGTGTGTCCACCGTGCTTTAGGAGATGGAAGCAGTAACTACCAGGAAGCCAGGAAGGGCTCCACCATGGAGGAAATATTTGAACTGGGTCTTGAAGGGTAAATAGGAGTTCGGTAGTCAGAAACAGATGCGAGAGTTTTCCAGTCTGAGGCTGGGCAGAGGTAGGGAGGTAGGAGAGAGAGCTGGGAGTGTCCAAGGGTGGGCAATTAGTACTTACCCTCCCTGGGGATTAGATATAAGAAGGCAATACAAGGAGAGCTTAGAACAAGGGTTTTTCAGCGTGGGCTGCACATCAGAAACACCAGGGGAGCTTTTAAAACTTCTAATGCCCAAACCACAGTTTGAACCAATTAAACCAGGCTCTCTAGAGCTGGGAGCCCGTCATCAGTGCTTTTTTTAAAGCTCCCAAAGTGATTCCAAGTTTCAGAACCACTAGTCTAGAAAGCAGAGATAAGGATTTACAGCATCCCCAGAAGACAGGCACCCCTGGTGACCCTTCAGACCTGGCAAACACGCCCCATGGGAAGAAGACTAGCCAAATCACAGCCATCAGCTGTTTCCTGCTGCTACTTTCCCCCACCAGCATTTTGCTCTGAAGTAGTTCTCAAAGTGCTCCCCAGACCAGGAGCATCAGCCTTGGGGGAAAATTGTTAAAAATGTAAATTTTCCAGCTGTACCCCTGTATTAGTCCATTTCTGTTGCTTTTAACAAAATACCTGGAACTGGGTAACTTGTAAGAAAACAAAAGATATTGCTTATAGTTTTGGAGGCTGGGAATTCCAAAGTCCAGGGAACACATCTAGTGAGGGTCTTCTTTGGTGGTGGTGTTACGGCAATGCAAGGGTCTCACATGGCAGAAAATGGGGGAGCAGAGAAAGACTAACCTCTCATGCTCATTTAAAGCCCCCAGAACCACGCCCCTGACCACCATTTATAATCCATCCACTAGGCACGGTCCTACAGTCCAATCACTTCTTTAAGGCCCCACCTTTCAATTACCGTAATAGGATTTCCCACCCTCAACAGTTACAGTGGGGATTTTAAGCTTCAGTGAAGTTGGGGGTGCATCTAATCTACAGCAACCCCAGACCTACTAAACCAGAAACTCTGGAAGTGGGGCCCAGCAACTGAGATATGCTAAGGTTTGGGAACCACTGCTCTGGAGCATGGATTCCTCCAAAACTGCAGCAAAGCAAGCATCTAGGTGTGGCTCTGACTGTGCAGGGGCTGAGGTAGAACCCGGCCTGGGTGCCATTTGTGGTCACCACCAGGCAGTGGCCCTTGGCCTGGAAATAAAGGAGCCAGAGGGCTGACAGCTCGGTTGTTTTTTGTGGTACCAAGAGAAGGCTTTAGGGTTGGAGGCATGGGATTTTGTTTTTGTTTTTTATCCTCTTTTAATACAAAGTGGCCCCTTGAAAGCAAACTTTCAGGATATTTCAAATCAAAACTGGCCAGAAAATCCAGGATGTCAGTGGGTGTGAACATACCATGTGCATTTTTCCTTTGGAGGAACCGGTAGGTTTAGAGGCTGGAGGATGTTACCTGGGGGAGGGGTGGGAGGGCACTGCTGGGTCACTGCCTCTCATCATCCCCTCCTCCGAGGCCCTAGCTGGGTTGGGAATGCATGGTTCCTGGGAGGAAAATAAAATCAAGGAAGCCACAAAGGAAATGAGCTCCCCACATAGAAATAGAAATTGCCTTTCCCCTGGAGGTCAGGCTGGTCAGACATGAAGGAGTAAGTAGTGCAGCCTAGCGACAGCCACCGCTGGAGCCCCAATCCTGGAGCTCTCTTGCCTTCGCAGACTAACTCTGGCCTCTCCTACCACTGGAGCAGCCACTGCCTGATCCCCAGTCACTGGAGGACTACACTGAGTGGATTCTCTGCCACACAATCGAAGAGGGCAAGTGCTTTGGAGGTTTTACCACCTTCTTTCAGCTCAACTATTCTGAGCTCTAGTACTGGACTTATTTTTTTGGTTGTCCCCCCCCCCACCCCCTTCATTAAATCGGGGAGAAAAAATCCCCCAGGTCTGGAAAAAAAAATTGTTGGGTTTTTGACAGCGTGTGTGTAGCGCCACCTGGTGACTACAGCTCATCAGAACAGCTTCCTTCCCAGTTCTGCGTGTGTTTGTCCAGGGCCCCGGCTTCCAGGCGGTGCACGGGCGGTGCTTGCGCCTGGGCTACTGTCTCATGGGAATTTCAGCCACTTTGATTTACCTTGGCTGAAAATCTCCTGCCTTTCACAGGACCGATACACAAATAATATGAACAAGCAACAGTTTTCTTTCTCGTCAGTAACCAAGCATTTAAAATCTTCCGAAGTACACATTTCTCAAATTGACAAAGGCAGCAAGAAATTTCTGGCTGTACCTCTCCATCAAGGCAAATGGTAGGAAATACCTCTGTCCTGTCTTACCGTGATTCCTGGGGTCCCGATGCATGGGAGACTCGAGGTTCCCTTTTGACTACAATATCTGGGGTTTCAAGTTTTTGAAGTCGTATTTAATAGACATGAAGAACCCAGGTGGTGGGAAGAAAAGGTGGCCTGGAGCATGGGGGGCAGCGGAGCACGCTAATGGCTGGCATCGGAAGTACGTCCTAGGCCTGGCGCTTGCTACTTACCCGCTGTGACCTTGGGCAAGTTACTTACTCTTTTTGAATCTCAGTGCCACAGACTTGTTACCTTCTTCACTGTTTTCTCTGTAAATGCCATATTCTTAGAAGATGTCGCGTACCAAAAGGCATCTCTAAAACCGTTTTCTATCTTTAGTGGTCAGATGTATAAACGTCAGCCAGGGCTTGTGATCAGCATGAGACAACCGGAGTGACCACAGTGAGCTACATCACAGACAAAAGCCAACACCGATGCCTTCTTCTCCAGTCCCGAATGCATGTGTGATTTCTGTGAGGCTTTCAGCACATTGCAACTACCTCAGAGACCCTAGTTACAGCTTTCTCAGGCCCTAAGGACTGGGGAATCCCAGTTGGGAAACCAACAGACTAGAAAATCTCGATTGCAACTTAAGCTCTTAAGAATGGAAACAGAGGAAGGGTGGAAGTGTGTGCTGAGGTGTGCTACGTGCAGGCAGAATCTCAACTTAAGAAACAGCATGACAAGGAATTAACATTGTAAAAATGGCAGCTATGTGCCAGGAAGGGTTTGTTTTCCTTTTATTGTATATTTTTATTATGTACAACATGATGCTTTGAAATATGTATACATTGTGGAATGACCATGTAGGGAAAATATAGGGAAATGGTCAGGGATCCCTGGGATGTTCGGAATCTTGCCATTTGATGTAAATATGTAACTGCGCACGTGCGCCCAGATGTTCCTTGGGTATTGTCTGTGGATACGCATGGGCACCCAGGTGTTCCTGGGTTGTCTGACTTGTGTGCAGGTGTTCTGGGTTATTGGACTTGAGTATAAAGGGAGAATGGTTCTCATCCACTGCTCCCCGCCCCCTGGGATGTCCCCGGGGTGGGGGGTAAGGGGCACAGGGAGGCTGCTACTGCTGTTGGAGTCTGTTGCTGCCAGGGCGCCCGGGACCCTCCAGGAGGCCACCACTGCTACTGCTGGAAGCTGCTGGAAGCTGCTGGAAGCTGCTGCTGCTGCTGAAGAAAGTGAGGACTGAGCTCGTGTCATCTGTCAACAGCTCCCGGGATCTTTCCCAATTACTTAGCTCATGGACCTGTAAGTGAGGGGTCTGGTGACCCAGCCTGGCATGTCAGAGATCTGTGACCCAGTCTGTACAACAGGTCTGAAGGGTCTGTGGGCCCTGAGCCTAGCAATACAATTGGCAGGATTCTGACAATTCCCTAGCCCTGCAGACCAATTGAGCTAATTAACATATGCGTTCCCTCACATGTCATTTCTTGTGGTGAGAACACTTGAAATCTACTCTCTCAACGATTTCAAGAATACAGCACACTGTTGTTAACTGTAGTCACCAGGTAGTACAATAGATCTCTTGAGCTTACTCCTCCTGTGTAACCGAAATTTTGTGTTCTTTGACCAACATCCCCCAACAACCCTGTCCCTCACCCCAGTCTCTGGTAACCACCATTCTACTCTCGACGTCTACGAGTTCAACTTTTTTAGATTTCACACACGTGCAATTATGCAGTATTTGTCTTTCTGTGACTGGCTTATTTCACTTAACATAATGTTCTCCAGTTTCATCCATGTTGTCACAAATGACATGATTTCCTTTAGTTTTCAGGCTGAATATATTCCATTGTGTATACACCACTTTCCTTCATTCATTCATCTGCTAACAAACACTGGGGTGATTCCATATCTTGGCTACTGTGAATGATGCTGCAGCGGACATGGGGGTGCAGACGTCGCTTCAACTACCGATTACACTTCCTTTGGTTTTATACCCAGAACTGGGATTGCTGGATCATATGGTAGTTCTATTTCCAATTTTTTGAGGAACGTCCGTACTGTTTTCCATGATGGCTGTACTAATTCACATTCCCTCCAACAGTGTGAGTGTTCCCTTTCCTCCACTTCCTCGCCAGCACTGGTACCTCTTGTCTTTTGGTAACAGCCATTCTAGCAGGTGTGAGGTGATAATTCAGTGAAGTTTTGATTTGTGTTTCTCTGATTTTAAATACTGAATCCCTGTTAGTCCTATCAACAACCTCTAAAGTAACCATGAAGATGAGGAAATAAGCACAGAGAAGTTAAAGAAATTGTCTTCACCTTACAGCTGGGATTAGAACCAGGTCGATATGATTTTAGAGCACATGATATTACAATATAGCAGCTTTTGAACTAAAACACAGCAGTTTCCACCTATGAACCAATGGCCCAAACTAAAACCATTGTGTTGAATAAATACCCTCGGGTACTACTGTGTTTTATGTTTTTACAAGTTTCCATCTTCTTATGATACAGCATTTTCGGTTTAGTACTTATTGATAAATCTTTAGAATATTTATGAAATGTTAATTATTTTTTAGTATTCATAATGGTATTATAGTAAAGTCAATTTCCTGACCTCTGGCACATATATCTGAAAACAAACTTGATTCTACATCCTGGTGATTTTTATTGATGTGGTGCTACGGTTTGAATGTATGTGTCCTCCAAAGTGTATACATTGGAACTTAAACCCCAAGGAGATGGTATATTAGAAGGTGGAGCCTGTGAATGGTGATTAGGTCGCAAGGACTCTGGCCTTGTGAATGGGATTAATGGGCTTATAAAAGGGCTGGAGGGAACTAGCTAGGTCCTTTCCCGTTCCTTCTCTTCTCCCTTGTGGGGACACAGCACTCAGCCCCTTCTATTCCCCTTTTCCACTGGGAGAGAAAATGGGCCTTCACCAGACGTCACATCTGCTGACACCATGATCATAGACTTCCCAGCCTCCAGAACTCTGAGAAATAAATTTCTATTGTTTATAAATTACCCGGTCTGTGATATTTTGTCACAGCAACAGGAAGAGACTAAGACACTTGCAGTAATGTGTTCTTTCAAGATATGAAAGATCATTTCTGGGCTATTTTCTTCTATTATTCCTTTGATAATTTTCTTCTGCCCATTGCCTATTTTCTCTTTCTGAAACTCCTAATAGTTGAATATTAAACCACTCTAGTTTTTTAACCTTTCTTACCTATATTAAGGAATATTATTCAGCTAGGAATAAAAAAAATCCAATTAAATAGTAGCTTAAATAAATTAGGGGCTTTCTTTTTTCCTCACACAAGGAGTGGTTGTTGGACTGGTATTATTTCAGAGGCTCAATATGTCAAGGAAAAGATCTCAGAAACTCTCTTGGCCTCTTGCTCATGGCCACAGATAGCTGCTGTAGCTCCAGCCATCATATTCACATTCAAGGTAGGGATAAGAAAGAGAGGAAGGAAGCAGAAAAGGTTACATCTGTATCAGGAAGGTAAAGCCTTCCCAGAAATTCCCTGCAGAGTGCAACTTGTGACTCATTGAACAAAAATGTGTCAAAAGGCAAGTCTAATTACAGTCTAGGGGAGCAAGTTTCAGTATTCTTCCCCACCACCAACAGCAGAGGGAGACAAGCAGGGTTATAAAGGAGGAAGGAGCCAACCCAGTGTCTTATTTTTAGTCCTTTTTTTACTACTTTATGCAAGAATTCCTCAATTTCATCTTCTAATCTCTCTGTTGGATTTTTTTTTCCTGCTCTAATCATTTTAACTTCTAAGAGCTCTTTATTGCTCTCTGACATTTCCTTTTTTATTTCAATAGCTTCCTATCTTGTTTCATAGCTGCAATATCTTCTCATCTCTCTAAAGATATTTATAATTTTTTCTAAGTTTCATTTGCCTCGTCCTCACAATATTTTCTTTTTCTTCAAAACTGATAGGTCACACACACACACACACACACACACAGACACACACGTCTCTGTCTTTTATTTGGGTGGTGTCTCTCAAAAGTCTGGTGATCTTGGTTGTTGATTAGATCAGAATTGTCACCTCGGATCAGGTGTTGAGGCAGCTCTTTAACTGGGAGACACCCTGCACCCCACCCCAATGTTATTATGTGTGAGTATTTTCTCTGGGCCCACTGAGTTCTCCCACTGGCTTTCCACTCTGGTCTTCTCCAACATAATAGTGTTGGGGAACAGGGTCCAAGCAGTAACCCTGGTGCCATAGTGGGAGCAGGGAGGATGGAGGGGACTTGTCAGAGCCAGAGACTCTGGTCAGTTTCTCCAGCGAAGGAACCTCATGTTCTATAGGGGTTAGGGAGAGGTCGTCCTCTAACAGTGTGGGTCACAGCCTGATAGGTCCTTAGAGAAACTTTCAGACAATCTTCCTGTCCTCAACCCCATGACCCCCTTGTCCCTTCCACCGTACTAGGATCTCCAATTCCAGAAGGTTTCAGGGTCCTATTGAACAAATCTCTTGCTTCTCATTACTCTTCCCTTCCTCAGGCACTTGGATGTCAGCCTCCTCTACTCTAAGTCACTTACATTCCTCCAACCACTTTTCACCTTCTCTCCTCTTATCTTCTCTCCAATTCTCTTGGTCCTGTGGGTTCATGCCTTTCTATTCCTTCACTGCAATTTTGGACAGTGAGAGGAGGTTTGGGATGGAGAACAGGTACATGCATATGTGCTATCTGCCATGCTAAACTAGAAGTCTAAACACATATTTTAATTTCTCCAATTTCCTAATACATTCCCTCCTAAAAAAAAAACCCACAGAGCTTTTTATTATGATTGTGTCACCTGCCTCCAGTAATAATATGTCTTAGCAAGTATATAGGCATATACCAGGTTGAAAAGGTTTGGCAAACACTTTTCTGAGATACCCACATTTGGTCAGTAATCCCTATGGATTCTCCAAAGTAAATGATTTGTTAAGGAGGAAGAGGATTAAACAAATCCAGGTTGTGTTTATGTTCCGTAAGTCAAAGACAGAGGTGGTTTTGAAAAGTAAACCCAGATAATCCAGTATTACAGGATCTGGAGGGTCAGGATAAATTGAGTTAGGCTTGTACATTAAAGAAGTAGCTGAACATCTAGGAAAAAAAATGTGATTTCCAGGTGAAGCCAGATTGGAAAATTGTATAAACAACCTTGAGATAATTAAACAAAAGAAAACACATTTTCAGAAGCTAAGAGCTGCAAAGGAAAGAAAACTAGCCTGACTATATGAAGAAAATTAATGTGCTAGAAAATTATCTCCTGAGAATGGCTTGTGAAGCATCCCTTTTGATCTAAAAAATCTATTTCTAGGGACTTGTTCTACAAACACAGTTACCCAAGTGTTCAAATACATACATGCAAGGATGTTTATTTTGGAGGATTTTTAATAATTACACTAAATGGAAACATCCTATAGATCCCTCAATAGGGCCCTCCAGACCCAGGTAGCCAGTGGCCATGGGAATGAAACCTGAGCTGTGAGTATAAACCAAAGGACGGAACACATGGGCATCCAGGAGAGGGCTGGGGTCCAGCACCAGCAGGATCTTTGGCGCAGCAGTGAGCAAGGACTCACTTTGGGGCTGCAGGTACTCTAAGCCTCTCCAAATCTCTGCTTGTTGTTGGGAAACCAGACTGACCTCCTTATACTGAATAAATCCCTGGGGCAGACCTTGTGAGAAGCCTGGACTTCCTCTTGCCCATGGCAGTAAAGAGGAGCCTCTGCCCTCCCCACTGTGGTAGTATCAGGGGAAACCTAGTAGAGAGATTTTCACTATCACCCAGTGGTTACAAGGCCACCCCGACCGTGGTGTCAGTGGAGACTTCATGGGGAGACTCAAGGACCCATGGAACTATAACAAAAGATCCAACATTCATGTTGTAAGAGTCCCAGAGGAGAGAAGAAAAAAGGCATAGCTGAAAAAATATTCTCACATAAATAATGGTTGGAAACTTCCCAAATATGCAGAGATGTAAACCCACAGTTTCAAGAAACTGAGCAAACCCCAAACACGATAAACCCTCCAAATCGACACCAACATCATAGTCAGATTTCTGAAAACTGAAGACAAAGGAAAAAAATCTTGAAATCAACCAGAGAAAAACAGGGAAGAAACAATTAGAATGGCAATGGATT
>NW_007727603.1:193547-195855 GCF_000696425.1 Galeopterus variegatus | reverse complement strand
AAAAAATCTTGAAATCAACCAGAGAAAAACAGGGAAGAAACAATTAGAATGGCAATGGATTTCTCATCATAAATCATATATGCCAAAAGGAAGCAGAAAATATTTCTCAAGTGCTAAAAGAAAAGAACTGTCAATCCAGAGTCCTATACCCAGCAAAACTGTCCTTCCAGAATTAGGGGCAATTCATGATATTCTCAGATGAAGGAAAACTAAGAGAATATCACCAGCAGAACTACCCTAGAAGAATGTCTAAAGGAAGTTCTCTAAACAAAAGTAATGATAAAAGAAGCATGGAACATCATGAAGCAAGGAAGAAAGTATATGGAAGGTAAAAATATGGGTAAATACAATAGGCCTTCCTTCTCTTGAGTTTTCTAAATTATGTTTGTCAGTTGAAGCAAAATTTATAACACTGAGTGGTTCTCAGTGAATATAGAGGAAATATTTAAGACAATTATACTATAAGCAGGGGAAGGTAAAGGGATGAAAGGTTTCTATACTTTAGTCAAACTGGTAAAATAATGGTACCAGTTGACTGCAACAAGTTATGTATATATAATGTAATACCTAAAGCAACATCTAAAAAAGCTATACAAAGAGATACATTTGAAAACACTATAGATAAATCAAAATGGAAAAATGTTCAATTTAACCAAAAGAAGACAGAAAAAAAGTAAACAGAACAAACAAAATAAAAAATAAAACGGCAGACTTAAGCCATAACATATCAATAATTACATTAAATGCAAATAGTCTAAATATGTCAATTAAAAGACAGATTGGTAGATTGGACTAAAAATTGTGATCCAATTATATATGCTGTCTACAACAGATTCACTTCAAATAGAATGATACAGGAAGATTGAAAGTAAAAGGATGGAAAAATATATATTATACAAGCACTAATAAAAGGAAAAGAGAAATGGCTATATTAATATCAGGTAAAGTTAGACTTCAGAGCAAAGAAAATAACCAGAGATAGAAAATTACGTTACATAATGATTAAAGGATCAATCCACCAAGAGGTAACAGCAATCCTACTTGTGTATGTACCAAACAACAGAGCTGCAAAATATGTGAAGCAAAAGCTGATAGAACCGGCGGGAGAAAAAGACAAATCCACAGTATAGTTGGAGACTCCAACACCCCTCTCTAAACAATTAATAGAACAAGCAGACCAAAAAAATCAGCAAGACTATAGAAAAACTAAATAACACCATCAGTCAATAGGACCTAATTAACATTTATCGAACAATTGATCCAACAACAGCAGAATATACATTCTAATACACATCTTTTCAAGTGCCTGTTGAACATATAGCAAGATGGACTATATCTTGGGCTGTGAAACAATCCTCAGGAAATTTAAAGGAATTAACATTGTACAGAGTATGTTCTCTGACCACAATAAAATCAAACTAGAAATCAAAAACAGAAAGATAACAGGAAAATATCCAAACACTTGGAAACTAAACATGCTTCTAAATGATTCATTGGTCAAAGAAGTCTCAAACAAACTAAATGATTACACTGAACTGAATGAATATGAAAATATAAAAGTTTGTGGGACACAGCTAAAGCANACAAACACTTGGAAACTAAACATGCTTCTAAATGATTCATTGGTCAAAGAAGTCTCAAACAAACTAAACGATTAACTGAACTGAATGAATATGAAAATATAAAAGTTTGTGGGACACAGCTAAAGCAGCGCTGAGAAGAAAATTTATAGAACTAAATGCATAAATTAGTAAAGAGAAGAAATCTCAAATCAGTAATCTAAGCTCCCACCTCAAGAACACTGAAAAAAAAAGAGCAATACAAACCCAAAGCAAACAGAAGGAAAGAAATGATAAAGAGCAGAAATTAATGAAATTGAAAACATAAAAACAATGGAGAAAACCAAAAAAGCTGGCTCTTTGAAAAAAATCAGTGAAGTTAAGAAATCTCCAGCAATGCTAAAAAGCAGAACAGAGAGAAGGCACAAGTTACCAATATCGAAAATGAAACATGCTGTATCACTGCAGACCCTGCAGACATCAGAAGGATAATAAGGGATTACTGCAAACAGCCCAACACGTATACATTTGACAACTTCAGTGAAATAGACCTATTCCTCAAAACAACAAAAACTTACAACCCACCCAATATGAAAGAGATAATTCAAATATCCCTATAACTATTAAGGAAATTGAATTCATAATGTTAAAACTCCAAAAAAAGAAATCTTTAGGCCTAAATAGTTGTACTACACAATTCTACCAAATCTTTTTTTTTTTTTTTTTTTTTTTTTTTTTTTTGTTTTTTG
>NW_007727603.1:170874-192404 GCF_000696425.1 Galeopterus variegatus | reverse complement strand
CAGCCACGCCAGCATTTATCTTTCGGTGTCTTTTGGATTTAATACCAATTCTACCCAACCTCCTTCAGAATATGGAATAGGAGGGAACCCTTCTGTCTTAATCTGTTCATGCTGCTGTAATAAAATACCTGAGACTGGGTAATTTATAAACAGTATAAATCTATTTCTTACAGTTCTGGAGGCTGGGAAGTCCAAGATCAAGGCGCCAGCAGATCTGGTGTCTGGTGAGGACTGCTCTCTCTGCTTTAAGATGGTACCTCGTTACTGTGTCCTCACATGGTGGAAGAGCAGAAGAGCAAAAAGGCCCTAGCTAGTTCCCTCCAGCCCTTTAATAAAGTACTAATCTATTTATGAGGGCAGAACCCTCATGACATAATCACTTCCCTAAAGGCCCCACCTTTTAATACCAGCACAATGGGGGATTAATTTTCAACTGAATTTCAGAGGGGACAAAAAACATTCAAACCATAGCACTTTCATAATTCATTTTTTTATACCAAAACCAGACATAGACAGAAAATAAAACAAAACAAAAACCAGAAAACTATAGACCAACATCCTCGTGAATATAGATACAAAAATCCTGAATAAAATATTAGCAAATAAAATTCAACAATATAGAAAAAAATTATACATTACGACCAAGTGGGATGTATTCCAGGGATGCAAGGCTGGTTCAATATTGGAAAATCAATCAATGTAACCAACCATATTAACAGGCTACAGGAGAAAAATCACATGATTATATCAATCGGTGTAAAAAGAATTTGGCAAAAGTCAATATCCATTTACAATTTTTTTTTTCCTTTTTGTCTTTTTTCGTGTCCAGCAACGGGATCGCAACCCTCGGTGTTGCGCCCACACCCCCCTCAGCCAGTGAGCTAGAACCGGTCTGTATGTGGGATCCGAACCCTCGGCGGGAGCGCCACTGCACTCCCAAGTGGCGCACTGTAGAATATCCATTTACAATTTTAATGTATGTGGGATCCGAACCCTCGGCGGGAGCGCCACTGCACTCCCAAGCGGCACACTGTAGAATATCCATTTACAATTTTTAAAAAACTTAGAAAAATATGAATAGAGGGGAAATTCCTCAGCTTGGTTAAGAGCATCTGCGAAAAACCTATGGCAACATTATACTTAATGGTGAAAAACTGAATGCGTTTCCCCTAAAACCAGGAATAAGGCAAGTGTGTTCACTCTCACACTTATCCAACGTAGTGCTGGAAGTTTTCTCTAGCCAGTAAAATAAGGGGGAAAAAAAGAAATAAAAAGGAATATATGAGTTTCTATACATAGAAAATCCCAAGGAGTATAAAAGAAAAAACAAACTCTTAGTACTAATAAGTGAGTTCAATAAACTTGCAGAATATAAGATAAACATACAAAAAGCAATTGTATTTCTGTATACTAGCAATGAACATGTGTGCACCAAAATTTAAAACATAATACCATTTACAATCACTCAAAAAAGAAGGGAATACTTAGGTTTAAATCTAACAAAACATGCTTAGGATTTTTATGCTGAAAACTATGCGATTCTGATTAATGAAATCCAAAAAGATCTAAATAAAGGGAGAGACATTCTGTGTTCATGGACTAGAAGATTCAACATAATAAAAGTGTCAATCCTCCCCAAACTGATACACAGGTTTAACACAATTCGTATCAAAATCCCAGCAAATTTTTTTGTAGATATAAATAAGGTTGTCCTAAAATTTAAATGAAAAGGAAAAGGAACTAGAATTCAAAATAATTTTGAAAAAGAAGAAAAAATTGGGAGGAATTAGTCTACCTGATTTCAGGACTATTATATAGGTATGGTAATCAAGACTGTCATATTGGTGAACACACGCATAGATCAGTGGAACAGAATAGATAACCCAGAAACAGATCCACACAAATCTGCCCAACTGATTTTTGACAGATTGCAAAAGCAATTCAACAGAGGAAAGATGGCCTTTTCCACACATGGTTCTGGAGCAAGTGCACACTCATGACCAGAAAAATGAACTCCAATTCCCATACCTTACACAAAAATTAACTCAAAATGGGTCATGGACTTAAATGTAAAACGTAAAACCATAAAACATTTAGGAAAAAACATAGAAGAAAATATTCAGGATCCAGAGTGAGGCAAAGAGTTTTTAGACTTGACGTCAAAAGCGCAATCTATAAAGGGAAAAATGTATAAATTGTACTTCATCAAAATTTAAAATATTTGCTCTATAGAAGACCCTGTTAAGAGGACAAAAAGACAAGCTACAGAACAGAGAAAAATGTTTGCAAACCGTGTATCTGACAACAGACTAGTAGTATCTAGAATAAAGAACTCTCAAAACTCAACAATAAAAAAGCAAGCAATCCAATTAGAACATAGATAAAACACATGAAGAGACATTTCACCCAAGAAATATACAGATGACAAATAAGTTCATGCAAAGATAGATGTTCAACAGCATTAGCCACTAGTGAAATGCAAATTAGCACCACCGTGAGATATCGGACATTTCACCCAAGAAATATACAGATGACAAATAAGTTCATGCAAAGATAGATGTTCAACAACATTAGCCACTAGTGAAATGCAAATTAGCACCACCGTGAGATATCGCTACAAACCTATCCAAATGTCTAAGATAAAAAACAGTGACAACGCCAACTTCCAACAAGGATGCAAGGAAACTGGATCACTCCTAGGTTGCTGGTGGGGATGGAAAATGGCAGAGTTTTGCACTTTGTTAAAAAAAAATAAACATGCAATTGCCATACAACCCAGCCAATTGAGCTCCTGGGTACTTACCTCAGAGAAATGAAGACTTATATTCACAGAGAAACACGTGCACAAATGTTTATAACAGATTTATTCACAAGAGCCCCAAATTGGGGACAATCTAGATGTCTTTCAGTGAGTGAATGGTTAGAAAAGATGTGTAATCATATGACGCAATATTATTCAGCAATAGAAAGGAACTAACTATTGATAGACACAACCTAGATGAATCTTCAGAGAGTTATGCTGAGTGGGAAAAAAGCCAATCCCAAAAGGTACATGCTGGATGATTTCATTTATGCAACATTTATGACAAATATAAAGTGACGAATTATAGAAATGGAGAATAGATTAGTGGTTGCCAGGAGTTATGGAGGGGATGGGAGCAGGAAGGAAGGGGTTGTGGCTACGAAATTGCAACGAGGGAACCTTATGGTGATAAAAATGTTCCCTATCTTGACTGTACCAACGTCGATATCCTGGTTGTGATAGTTCTGTATGATGTTACCATTGAGGAAAATTGGGTAAAGGGTACCCTGGATCTCTATTATTTCTTACAACTGCATGTGAATGTACAATTATTTCAAAATAAAAAGTTGAATTTTTTTTAAATTTCAGGATACTCAAAAATAATTCATTTTTCATAAGTGTACAGAGTCCAGCTGATATAAAGTGAGTGGCTGACGTTCCACTGACGTAGGCTGGGCTCCTCTAGGTCAACTGGAGAATTCGACTCAGACCCGTGTGTCTCATCCTCACGGGCTAGCCTGGGCATGTGCTCACGGCTACGGCAGAGGAGCGCAAGAAAACAAGCTCTAATGGACAAACCTCTCGCAAGCCTGGGCTTGAGTCATGGCTTTTACACCCTGGTGGCAAAATCAAGTCATGGCTGAGCCCAAAATCAAAGGACAGGGCAGGTCATTCTATCCATGCAAAATTACCTGGCAAGAGGCATGGATACAGGGACGGGTGATAGCTGGGGCCACTGACGGACTCTGCCACACCATCCTTGACCACCTCCAGGACTAAAAACACCTATTGCCATTTTTTGTTCTTACTACAACAACTGTTGCCCATTCTCCCACTTTCCCTGCCTCATCCAAGTGAGTGGGGAAATGAGAGGAGGGAGGGGAGCAATCGAATGTGTGTGAGTGTGTGTGTGTCTGTGTGCGTGAGTGTATGAGTGTGTGTGTGACTGTGTAAGTGTGTGCCTGTGTGTGTGAGTGTGTGCCTGTGTGTGTGAGTGTGTGCCTGTGTGTGTGTGCATGTGTGTGAGTGTGTGCCTATGTGTGTCTGTGTGTGTGTGAGTGTGTGCCTGTGTGTGTGAGTGTGTGCCTGTGTGTGTGAGTGTGTGTGTGACTGTGTAAGTGTGTGCCTGTGTGTGTGAGTGTGTGCCTGTGTGTGTGTGAGTGTGTGCCTGTGTGTGTGTGCATGTGTGTGAGTGTGTGCCTATGTGTGTCTGTGTGTGTGTGTGCCTGTGTGTGTGAGTGTGTGCCTGTGTGTGTGTGCCTGTGTGTGAGTGTGTGCCTATGTGTGTCTGTGTGTGTGTGAGTGTGTGCCTGTGTGTGTGAGTGTGTGCCTGTGTGCCTGTGTGCTGTAAGCGGGTCCTTGGGAATCTCCTTTTTGTGGGACCTGAACCCCGAGCAATGCCATGTAAATATTCTTCCTTCTCATAGCTGACTGTGACCATTACTCGCTGTTTCTAGGACCGTACAACAGGATCTGAGAGTCCCTTTGCCAAAGACAGGTCCCAAGGGAAGAGAATATATAATGTCTACAAATACCTCACCCCGAGCTAAGCTGCCTCTGCCACGTCCCCCTGCCACTCGTCCCCCTTTCCCCGCCCTGCCCCAATCTTTATTCCATCTGCTGCCCCATTTCTGATTCTCTGCTCACCCCTTCAATATTCCAGAATCCCTGTTCCGTTCCGAGCACCCACCAGGCTTTATTTCATTAGAATCCCTGTCCAAAGTCATCGAGAGCAGTTCTCATAGCCTCCATTGCCTTATCTGTAAAATGTGGCTAACAGCGGTACCGACCTCACGGTGCTGATGTGAGATGACACAGCATAGCTCATGTCATGAGTCTATACCGCCCGCTGTGAAGAAATCCCTCAACGAATAGTAGGGGTTTTTTTCTTTTAATATGGGGGTGGTGCTGATGTGAGATGACACAGCATAGCTCATGTCATGAGTCTATACCGCCCGCTGTGAAGTAATCCCTCAACGAATCGTAGGGTTTTTTTTTTTCTTTTAATATGGGGGTGGGGGCATGCTCAGTCTCACTGCAGACAGTTAAATGAATCTCAGCATTCCAAGTTGGAACTCCGACAACATTTTCCAGTAGAAACATTACACTGCAATCGCATTCTATACGACTATTATTACTCCTAAGGATTCTGCGGTTCCAGTGCTGGGCTTAATCCTACAGGATAAATGGGCTGTCCTGGACCAGCCTGGCAAAACTAACCACCATGAAGAACATGACTGCGAGGGGAAAGTGTGAGTTCTAGACAAGCCCCTTACACGTGACCTTCTGAAATAGAATCCACTCAAATTCGGGATTGCCCAGAATTTAATGTTGTGAGAGAAGATGCTTTGGAGACAATAAGTTTATCAGGCTGGTGAATGAGGATACTTGAAAAAGATCATGGAAAAATAGAACAAAGAGGTAATAGGAGTCTTTCCATGACCTATTTGAAGTACGCTGGTACGACAGACAGTCTACTGACCTCTCTGAGCAAGAACCTTAGGAACGAGGCCAGAGAGCAGAGATGCTCAGGACCGAGGGTGGGAAGAAAACTAGGTTGTAAAGAAAACTAGCTGGACTTGGACAATGGGATGTCTCGGCCAATACCTAGGTATGCCGAGGCTGGGGAGGAGCCTTGGAAAGGAGCCCCAAAGACAGGGAAAACAGGATCCTAAGAGCAATGCCAAAGGAGTACTTACTTATTGGTGAGGAGCCTGTGAAAACAGAGAGGTTTTAACTACAAGCTTATCGGAGTGTATCTGGGACCCAATTAGAAAAGGAATAACTACACCCACAATTTGAGAATGAAAAAAATAGAAAAACTCCAGCTCCAAGGCTAAGAGCCTAGAAGAGATGGATTTGGGGCCTTTGGTGGAAGTGCTTGATACAGATTGAATAGCATATAAACTGAAGCTCAGCTGAGAGACACCCGAATGCCTCTAGGTGAAACTCAGGACTTTTCACCATAGTAAAGTTCAGGGTGGAAGTGACCTTCTGGGCGCACAGGACAGCAGTGAACAGGTGGGAAAGGGCGAGGAAAGGGGTATCGCAAGCAGCTGAGGTAGGGGCGGGACGAGCTGGCTTTTCCTGGCGTGGTCACTTGTGCACTGGACTAGCAAGAGCCGAGAACGAGCCTGATTGAGACCCAGGTCCACCTGGGCAGTGCTGGGCCCCGTCTCACCCCAATAGTGCACCAGGCATCTCACACACCTGCTGTGTCTGTGACTCCATGTGAACCCGAACATGTCACCAAGACCTTTAGTGATGCTGAAACCCAGCTAACGGGAATCTCACCCTGTGGTCCTCTCTACCACATCCGTGACAGCAGATCACACCTCTGCCTGAATACCCTTAACTCACTTCTCATGAGGCACCCGTCTCCTCATTAAATGACTGTTGTGTGAAGAATTCTCTCTGTACAGCCAGGTCACATCTGCCCCCTGGTGACTTCCAGCTGCTGGTCCTCATTCTGCTCTCTGGAGCTCTACAGCTAAACCTAATCCTTCCTCCCCATGAGGGCAGCTCCACTCTCCCTAAGTCTCCTCTCCTCTAGAATAAATAAGCACATGACACAACCTTAATAACAATTCAAGAGCATTTCATGGTGGCCTAATGTATGCAAAGCACGTGCATAAGCGAAGTGGAATCCTAAAGTGAATATCATCTCCTCATCCTTCGGGCAAACAGGGTGAAGACAGAGGCATGGACGATAGACTCTAACACCAAGAAGACTGATAAGGACTATAATGTTGAAAACTTACCGTGGTGTAGGTGGAGAGGAAGAGTAGCCCAACTCAACCCAGAGGATCTGGAAAGGCTTCCGAGAAGAGGTGGGATTTCAGCTGGCGTTGGGAAGACCTCAGCAAGCAGATGTGGGAAGGAGACAGGTGTGAGCAGACAGACCACAGGACATGGTCTTGAGGGCCTTGGTTCTTAACTTCCTGTTCAGCCTCGAGCATGTCTAAAACGAGGGCGCTGCACTAGGTAAGTCTAGTGGGACAGACCACAGACAATATAAGTTGGAGCATTCCAGCTTAGACAAGAGCTCAGAGTGCAAAGCCTGCCCTGCCAAGGGAGGAGGGTGTGTGTTCTGGGGACAGAAAGGGGCATCAGTGATTCACTGTTCTGCCCATCACACTGAGGCAGCACCCACCACCATTCCGATCGTGTCCCTTTGGGACGCTGACAATGTCCTTCTCAGAATGATGGTGATGGTACCACCAGAAACACCACCACCACCACCATCTCTCTAGCAATTACTGTGAGCCAGATGCCTCCGGAAGCATCTTTGGAAGCTACACATTCACGTGTACATCCCACTGAATCCTCAAAACAGCCCTACAAGATAAGCACAATTTTTATTATTCCCATTTTATAAATTAGAAAGCAGAGGTACAGAGCGGTTAAATGACTTGTCCAAGTTCATGGAGCTGGTCTAATGGCAGAGCTGGGACTTGAACACAGGTGTTCTGGCTTCCTGCCTGCCTTCAACAGAAAACGCGAGGTCAGGGCTGAACACAGCTCCACGGGCCCAGTCTGCTCACAGGACAAGGGTACAGTGGCACCGCAACTTCTTTGGCATTCCCGTTAACTCAGCCTAAGACAACATCGGCTTTCGTGGAAGCCATGTCACACAGATGATTCAAATTGAGCTGACAATCGCCTAAAAACACCTACAATGCTTTTGACATGATCCACTCTTAAGTCTCTCCCATTCTGTTCACATGCAGTTGCTTAGTTAATCCTAAGTACTGGGTTTTACACTGAACCCTACAAAATTCTGGGTTTTAGCACATCATTTCACCTTACAGTAATTTTGAAACATAATACGTTATCTAATGTTACCTGTCCCGGCTTAGTGATAACACAACAGTAACAGCTGTCAGTTATTGGAGCACTGACTTTGTGCCAGGCACCTTGCTAAGTGTTTTTTATTTAGTACCTTCCATAATCATTTAGTCTTTACACAGAGTCTAACTCACTTAATAGACTAGGAAATCAAGGCCAGTGAAGTTAAGAAACTTCATCCTGATCCAATTAGGAAGTGACAGACCCAAGGTTCATATCCAGAGTTATCTGACTCCAGGGCCTGAGGTTTTCTTCCACCTCTTTGCATCATCTACAAACTTGTCATTATCTAAGTCAGTCATGAAAAATGTCAAACGGAATTAAGGACAGAACTCAGGGCTAAATTATTTCCCACCAGGTGTACATGAGCCAATTACTCACATAGTCATAAACAGAGATGGAGGCATTTGTCACAAAATATCGAGGGCCGGAGATGCTGAGCAGCTTGCCCACACCCACACACACAGGAAAGAGAGGAGGTGGACAGCGGACAATCCAGAAAGGGCAAGTCCCTTATTCCATCAACGCACACTTCGAGTATAAGTGAAAAACCATCCAAAAAGTATTGCAATTGCAGAATGATCTAGTCTGCACTTCTCCAGCTTGTGCACATGCATCTTTGTCAAAAGCCTCACTAGAGTGAATGTGCACTTCGTCGAAGACACCCCTGAGCTGTGGGAGATGGGACTCACTGTTCTAAAAGTTCATAAATCTTCCATTTAATAACCCAGTGTAGGATTTTGCAGGGAATCAACATCAGTGTGAGGTTTTTAAGACGTGCCAACACGCTGAAAGTGCTCAGGTCACCCCCAGTCCTCAGGCACCACTCAGCGATGGCCCTGGGTCTCTCTGCACTGAGCCTGAGGTTTACTTAAAGCTGCTAAACACACTTGTGTCATCTCCTCATGTATCGAAAGCTTCAACTTCTCTGTCATTTCCAATGGAGACCATCTTCCTTGATAAAGACCAGAGACGTCGAATTGACTCAGCAGTCTGTTTTCTCTCTGTTGTTGAGAATAAACCTGAAAAATCCCTTCTTCTGTCATCAACATTTTCAAAACCTCTGTTCAGTCTGACACTCTTGTTCCAGGCCTATTCTACTCTTTTGTATTTGTTCTTTGTCGTAGCCACTGACGAAAACCGTCTCCTTGACCAAACTTTAGGCTAGGCCTGTCCTTGGGCATGTCCTCCACCCCACCCTCGATATCTGATCATGCTCAATATCTGATCAAATTCTGCAACCTCACCATCCCCACAACCTCACCCCCACCCCCACCCCACCCCCCATTCCGTCTGACCACCCTGGCCTGCCTTCAGCAAGAATCCTGTCAAGTCAGTGCAGCCAGAACCCCTCCTTACCCCTGATGTCTCCTCTTAGTAATTTTCCATCCACCGACCCCCAACCCTGCTCCTTGGCCTTAAGTTCCCACTTGCCCGTGCTGTTTACAGGGTTGAACCCAATCTCTCGCCCCTTCTGCAAAACGCTGTTGCAGTAGTTCCACACCTATCATGATGGTCCTGAACAAAGTCTGCCTCACTGTTTTACAAGTGTCAGAATAATTTCTCTTTAACATCTCCTTTAGGCACTTTTTGCATATGTACTTTTAAAGTTAGAGCTCATCTAAGAACTTCCTTTTTAGCCTCAGAATCAAGTGTCATCTTTTTACTTCTTTCTCCAGATCGCTCCTTCATATCCCTCATCTAGAAAGAGACAGAATCAGGATTGGACCCCAAGACTGTTTGCCGGCGGGGCCTGAGCCCTAACTACTATGCTCTATTGTACCTGTATGATCTGAAATTTGTCAATAACTAAGCCATTGATTAAAGACACAATCAATAGCAGAACCTTGAGAACTCTGTTCAAATGTACCTCAATCAAGCATACAATCAGAGACGAAAGGGGACCTGATTTGGCCAGTGTTAAAAGATAATTTTCAAAGGTAAAGTCATGACTCTCACAAGATATCAAAGAACATGTGTCAAATATTTTATTTAACTCACTTAACTGGAACCAGTAAAATATTACAACCGGTTCAAAAGAGAACTCCAACTACTACACATCTATAGTCAGATAAGAAATATTGAAATGAATTTACAAACAGAGACAAAACTGGGAAGACTGGCCAATATCTACAGGACCATAATTGCATTCCATGGAAGACAATTTTCATTTTAATGGGAGGAATTATTTGCAGTACTATCAGTTTTCCATAAGTTCACTTCTATCTCTACAGAGTTGTAAAATAGCCTAATCAAAAGCAAGCAAAGGGGCATAGCGCTATAAAATCAGATGATCCCCCGAGGTTCCAACATTCCATTGAAAGGATATTCACTAATCTCCTTTGCTCACTTCCAATCTTCCAGTTTTTCCCTACACCAAAGTCAAACAGCAGTAATACTGTTTGAAAAGAAAAAAGACGAAGGGCTTCAACAAAGAGGGATGCATCTAAACAGGATTAAGAGGATGGAAGGGTTGGTGGTTAGGGTATTGGGTTCTAAACATTCTGCCTGGGTAATCCCAACATGGCCACATGTGGTTGTGTCAGCTTGGGCAATTTTATATAACCCTTCTGTGCCTCAGCGTCCTCATCTGTAAAATGGGCATAACTGTAAGTGCCTGCTACACAGCTGAGTTAATAACTGGCAAGGACTCAGTCAATTGATAGCTATTACTGTTATGGCTCTCTGAAGCCTGTGGCCATGAAAGCATGCCTATCTTTACTCTAAAAGTTCATGCCCAGCTGGGCCCAGAATTCTCTCTTAAAGACCACAAATTCTACAATAAGGTAAACATTAATTCTTTCTCTAAGTTTCCCATTGCTTCTACTAGACTAACCAGTGCCTCTTTGTCAGTCAGATTCCAGTGCAGAACAACGCTTATCAGCATGGCTTTCTTTGGCTTAAATGATATTCACATCAAGTATGAGATGCTCTTTGTGTATCAGGAGCCTTCAACGGAAGTCAAGGTAGTTAAATCTCCTAACACAAATATATCCTATTATTTTGTCTTCACCCAAACCACAAGTTAGAGGATTTCCTTACAGGCGTAGGGGAGAAAAATTAAAAAATTGGGGCCCTGCAAATTAGACTGACAAAAATCAGATTAACAAGGGAAAGACACACACAGCATACACACACGTGGGGAGAACTTGGGGACCAGTAACCCAAAGGGGTAGGTAGAACCTGAGCTTATACAACATCTTAACACAGAAACACATAACTTTGTAGAGGAGAGACAAAACAAAGGGAAAGGGCTCTAGACGTCTGGGGGTGGCAAACTGTGGGAAGGTAAATACATGGGGAGAACTAATGGAAGAGAAGGGTTGTTTTAATAAGGTTTGTAATGGAGATTGCTCTGTGCCATCTCTGAGCTGCTAAGAGTCTAAAGTTGTCTCTGGTGATTAAGAATCATTCTGTCCTTCCTGGTGGAGAGGGGGAGGGCAGAGAGGTTTTCTTGTGTCTGCTTCTTCTTCACTGCTTTCAGCTTAAAATAATCCTTATGTCAAAGTGGCATATTTTGGGTGGCATCCTCTGAGCCCCTTCACAGGTACAGTTTGTAACAAATGGTGCATCGCCGCTGTCTCTTTTTTCAAATGTTTCATTCGAACCAGTCACATTCTTTTGTGGCTTCCTTTCATCTCTGATCCCATTTCATTGAGTTTTATCATCAAGATCAAAACAAGGGTGAGAGACACACTCCCAAAGTAATGAGGTATCTATTCTAAAATCTGCTCATCTGGATTTTCAAGCACTATTGGGTTACTCACTTATAAAGATGAGCAAAAACCCCAAAGTTTTCCTGAGGATGAACTTTTTATTTATGTTATTCGAACACTTAGGGATTTTTCCCTGAGACATATTTCTGGTGATAATGTATATCAATTCCAGAATCACAGATTAAGGCCAATTCAAGGCATCTATGACAATTTCATAAATACACACACCCAATAATACCACTCCCGGGGCTCATTCCTCAGGAAACAATACAAAATACGAGCAAAGATGACAGCTGCCCTCTGCAACATTACTTATGACAGTAAGCACGTGAAGAAAAAACATTTAAATATAGTTGCGTGGTTGAATCATTTTAATCCTTCCATTCACTGAACTGATGCAGCCATTACACGTTCTATTTACAAAATAAGTTTACTGGCATAGAGATACACTTATGATACACATTAAATGGAAAAAGCAACTCACAAAACTATAATATCATCTTAACTTCGTAAAACCATGTGCACTATATTTGTCTAGAGATCCATCTGCTTGAAATAAATACTTGAATTAGCTTAAGCAAAAGAATGCAATGGCACGTGGAAGTCTCCCAGATCCCAGAGAGGTAAGTCAAGAACTCTGGGGAACAAGGGCAGGATTCTTTCCTATTCCCTGGGACCCCGTGTTCTCCAATTTTCTCTTGATTAGTTACTTCATCATTTTCTCTGCCCACCAGCTTTTTCTCCACCACTGCATGAAACCCAAATATGACCTCCCAGCTGAAATACCCAGCTGTGGAGGAAACTAACATTTATAAAGCAAATGTATTTCACAAGGCTTAGCTTCCAAGGCCCTGTAGTTTCAGGTACAGACTAACTTTTTAGAATTACACATAGAAATGTTAAGCTGGCAAAAGACAAAATCCTTCCCCAGGCTAAAGTCTCTGTCAGAGATAAAGAATTGTAACACAGCAAAATTGCTGGCTCCAAGGGCAGATGTCCTTGGTGCAGCTGAATCTAATGATTGTTGCCATGACAGTTGTCTTACTGTTCTTTTGTAACCGCTTTTGTTCCTTTTCTGTAACTTTCTGGCCTGGAGACTAAGTACTGAGAGAAGACCCTAGTTCAGTATTATTTTTCCAAGGAATGCTGCTCTCTTGAGGGTTCCTGGAAAATTAACCCCTTCGGGGCCTCTCACTGCTCAGAAGCAATGGGCTTTGAGTAATCCTTTGCATCTCCATCACCCTGGGGGAGAGGTGACACCCAGCAGCAAAGACTAACTAGAATTTCTGAAACGTAATTCCAAATTTCTGGCATATAGAACTGAATTAGCCCAGCATGGGTAGACAAGTTCACTTCTTGCCCAGCTGGATGTGGCCAGAGGGGCAGGGGGCATTTTTTTCCACCTGGCTGCAGGGCTTCATTCCTGAGGTACCTTATTGGGAGTCCAAGGGAGGAAAAAACTTCTCTTTCTTCTATCCTCCCAGGTTCTCTGGCTGGATTCTTGCAAATTAGACTGACAAAAGACAGATTAACAAGAGGAGCTCAGACAGAAGTTTAACACCTGCAGCTCCCACACGGGATAACTAAGGGACGGGTGACTCAGGGATGGTTAGAACTTGGGCCTTAGGTAGCATCTTAAAAAATGAACCACAAATTTGTAGAGAAGTGACAAGACAAAGGAAAAGGGTTTTAAGCTTCCAAGGGCAGCAAACTGTGGGGTGGCAGGAGAAGTTTTAGCAAGGTTTGTTTCCCGGGATGCTCTTGCGCAGGCATCAGCCTTAGGAGAGTCTAGAGTCATCTCCAGTGATTAAGAATCGCCCCACCCTTCTTCACAGACAGGGCAAGGGCAAGAGTTCATCCTGTGCCTGCTTCTTAATTGCCTTCAGCTCAAAATATCCTTACACCAGAATGGCACCCTTCGGGGTGGCCGCTCTCAGCCCCTCCAGGCAGGGGCAGTGTGAAGAGAAAGGACCAGGGCGGGCAGACGCCTGGAAGGCAGCTTGCGCTACTGCCTGGAGAGGAGCAAACACAGCAGAACGGGAACAGTGCTTGCCACTGAAGGGCTGGACTACAGCGGTCCTTACTGTGCTGGGTGTGCCGTCCCATGTTTCACGCATGTTCTACAGCAGCACGAACTGTCGACGCTCTGGATCCGTGGGTTCCGCATCTGTGGATTCAACCGACCACAGATCAAAAATATTCAGGGGTAGAAAATGGATGGTTGCGTCTGTATTGAACATGGGCAGACTTTTTTTTCTTGTCATTATTTCCTAAACAATACAGTATAGCAGCTACTTACACAGCATTTACATTGTCTTAGGTGCTGTAAGTCACCTGGAGATGACAAAGTATACAGAGGATATGCATAGGTTATATGCAAACACTAGGCCAATTTTATATTAGGGACTTAAGCACTGCGGATTTGGTTATCAGTGGGAGGTCCTGGAACCAATCTCCCACCACAGCCAGGGACAACTGTATATTTTTAGAATCAGGCGAAAAGTGGTTTTCTTTTGGTTTTTTAAAATATACTCGTTATAACACGTATCGAATCCTGTCCCTGTTATGTGTAGGCTTGTTAGGTGTGAGAGATACAAAGTTAAATGAGACATGGACACTCCTGTCCCCAGGGGGCTTGCTACTTGGTGGTGACTGCCCCTTCCTTGTGTTCCTAGCTGCCGTGCAGAGACCTTTTGGGATCCTCCATAGTTTCTGCAACCAGTGTCACTGAGTTCTGTAACTCTGCACTCCAATAACAACTGAAGTTCATACTGTGTGATTTAGTTATTGATCACATGCACTTGTTTATGCTTGAATTGTTTCAAATGAATAAATCTCATCTTCCCAAAAATAGATTGTTGCTTTTTTAAAAGAGAAAGACCATTCTTAGTATTTCTCTAATACCCAGAAGATCTAACTTTCCCATAGTTGGCATCTGTGTCTCCCGTCAATATGTTTTCCTAATATTTAAATGATCGGGTTTTCCCCCACTTGGAGGAAAACAGCCTGAATTCCCCTTTCACTGTTCATATTTCCTTCATCTTCACATATCTATCAGCCAGGGCTCAAGATTTCATTATCCATGGTATGGCCTTAAATATCTGTCTCAGTTAAGAATCTGGATAGAGTGTAAAATCATATTTAACTGTTTCTTATTTCATAAACATAGAGAATTCTATTCCTAAAATTGTGGCATATGATCTTTAAATGAGTTTATGTGGCTTTTACTATGGCTGGGATTCATTTTTTCAAACTTTTCCATTGGTTCCATTTGAATACAATTTTTGAATCTCAGAGGAGAGGTCACAAAATATAGTGTAAAGCCAGAAAGACCAGGATTTGGATCTCAGCTCAACTGATGGGAACCATTTGCAAGATACTTCACCTCTCTGAGCCTCAGTTTCCTCATCTTTACAATGGGAATCACAACTCCTGCCTCTTATCAGTGTTGTTAAGATTAAATATGTGTACCGTACCTGTAACTTATTAGGTGCTCAGTAAACATTTGTTAAACTGATGAAATGGAAAGAGTCAAGAGGTGGTGAGAGTCCTTAATTGAGGATTCAGAACTTTGGGAGTCAAATTACATGGGCAAAGGTCAGCCCCTCCTTCAGTTAAAAAGCTGGGGGCAGGGCTTAATAAGGAAGTGTGTCTCCTTCCCTAAACCTCTCTTCAGACTCAGTCCTAACCTGAACAGACCACACTCAGATAGAGCTTCAAATCACAAGAGCCTTTCTAAATGAGAAGCCAAGAAGACCTGCTGATAGTTTCCTCTTAAGATTCGTGGAGAGAGACTCTGGTATAGAAATACCTTTCCTGCCACCTGACCCGAAGCAGGAGAAACCAGTGACAGCCTGGAGACCAGGTAACACCAGGAGGCACCAGAGTTCCTTCTCAGCCTTCTCAGGAGGACACCAGGGTCTTCAGCCCTGGTTTGCCAGATGAGATGATCTAACTCGGGAAACTAGTTACTGGGTTTATTAACAAGTTCTTGTCATGAATTCTCAGGTTGCAAAATGACATTGACGGTCTAGTTTATCGGGGTTTCCAGGAAAAGGAGAGAAAGGCTGTTTAGGTTTCTCTTTCATTTCTCTTTTGCTACAGACGGTTTTGGATAGTTCATTTAAGACTACACAACTGGTTGGGTCATTTTTAAGAGTGCAGTCCTCTCCCATTGTGCAGATGATGAGGTATGCGATGGCACAGCGGCTGGCTAGGGGTCAGGGGCCACTGCCCAGGATACCATGGAGAGGCCAACTCCCTCCCCTAGAGCAGGGACTGGGGCCGAGGATTGGAATCCCTGGGTTTGAGCCCAGAATCCTGAGCACCGGGAGTCCAGTCCCCGCAGACCCCTTTCTCAAGTACAAGGTCCATGTAAGTTGGGAGATCCCACTCTAGAAGGCTCCCTCCTCCCAGGGTTCCCCGCCCCTCCTTTCCACAATCAGAGCCTCGTGCTTTCATTTGGTGAAATGACCTTGGCTTTGTCTCCCTTTTAGTTTCCACTGTGGGCAGTTAAGGCATTTTACCTCATTCCTCATTTCCCCTTCAGTATTAAAGAACACATCACACTGGGAGATGACACGGCAGAAAGAATGGAGACCCTGAGACAGCTGAATGAGGGGAGAAGGGCCCTGGGGGTTGGCGGGGAGGTCCAAGGCAACCAGACAAAATTGAACATCTGATCGGGTCTGGGAAGCTCCCTCGGGGATGAGTGGAAACTCCCACGAGCTACACGTGGGCCTCGGCCGCAGGTCCAGAGCCCATGCGAGTCAGCTCTTGAGCTGCGCCTGTCACCAAGGGGTTCCCCAGCGCCTCCTCACCAGGACAGGCAGAGGCAACGCCAACCAAGTGTGCGTCCCAACCCCAGCATGGTTCAGACGCTGGTTGGCGGCGGCCCCCGGGAAGGACTAAGGACTGTTGCTTCCTCTGTGGGCTCAGCCAGCACCTGCCGCAGGAAGGGAAATGAAATCTAAGCTCAGCAAGTGAATCCACAAAGCTAGGAACGCCCAGAAGTGCGTCCGGTGCTGCCTGCAGTCAGGCATTCCCAGCCCAAGACCTGTGTTCTTGAAGGACACGCTGAGGGACGGAGGAGTTTGACCAATGAGAGCCCTCGGGAAGGGAACAGAGGCCAACAAAAGAAGCTCTGCAGCCCTGCACTTGGGAGTGTAGGTTTGCAATAGATAAGGAAGTAAGGGTTGTGAGAGATAAGGAGAAAGTATGTGAATAAAGGGTGGTAGGAGCAATTTTGTCTGCTGAATCACTGAATTAAAAGATGCCTGGCAGGTCCTGTCCAGGTGAGAAATCTCCCCTCGGGGTTCTGAACCAGTACTCTGGGGGCCCCACCCAGGGCTTCCACAAACATAAACATAAAACTTATGGTGCACATTTCCAGAAACCCCAAAGTTGGGCTGCTTCTATAAAGTAAAATTTCAACAGGAGTCGCTGAGAGGAGAGTGGGGTATCAGCAAGTGATAAACTCACTAATGCTTTAAAGAAAGACTTAGCTCTGCGTTTGCAATAGCTCTCCTTAATTTATAATGAGGATTAGGAGGAAGAAAATCTCCACCCTTGTTAAATACGTGTAAAGTGTCCTAACTAATCCTTCCATCTCCCACTTACTCTCTTACCCGTGAGCTTCCTGGGCTCCTCGCAGCGCCCTCCCGCCACCCGCAGGGAGCGTGGAGCTGCGTTTGCTGAGCACTGCTTTCTTCCTGCTCCCCGTCCCCTCTTTCCTGTTGATTGCGCCAAGTATCCAGTTCCTTTCTAGCTTGTAAGACGACAAAAATCTCTTCTCTCAGAAAATGGAAAGAATACACGCTCCATCTTGACCTCAGTGATTTTCCCCGCTTTCTGACCTGAATCAGCATTGAGTAAACTTGTTTCTTAAAGAATTCAGAACCCTTCCTCTCTCCAGCAACACAAGTGCACACACATANTTGTTGTTGTTTGTTTGTTTTTGTGTGTGTGTGTGTATGTGTGTGTGTGTGTATGTATGTGTGTGAATTGATTCATTCACCTTTAGCTCCCTCCAATAAGTGAAAACATGTGGTATTTCTTTTTCACTGCCTGACTCGTTTCACTTAATATTATTCTTTCAAGGTCCATCCATGTTGTTGCAAATGGCGGTATTTCATTCGTTTTTATAGCTGAAGGTTCGGATCCCATATAGGGATGGCCGGTTCGCTCACTGGCTGGGCGTGGTGCTGACACACATACAATTTCAAAGCCGTCACACGACATTAAAAAGGCTTCGTTTTGCTTTTTAACCTACCTGGCAATTTCTTCAGAAGCACAGTGTGGAGAGACCCGGGGGGCCTTCCCGGCCGGCCGAGCAGCTTCCATTGCAGCCGGTGCGAGCCCCTCCAAGCAAAGGAGAGGAAGCGCTGCTGGGCATGGGAGGCGCGGCGGGCCTCCGAAGAGCAGGACCACAGGGGACAGCTAGAGAATATCCTCACCCTAACGACGTGGAAACTGAGGACAAGGAGCTGAGGCCACCTGCCCAAGGACGCTGCAAGTTAGGAGCCGAGGCAGTCCTGGTCCGTCCTTCAGACCCCAGCCCCATTGGTCTGTGCCACGTGGCACTGTCTCAAACCATGTCTGCAGTTACTGTCCCATTTCTTTATAAGTTGGTCCTGGTGTGATGGGTACAGTGGAAAGAAAAGGAGGGACATGCCAGTCGTCCCCATTAATATCACTACAGCTTATTTATTATTGTACCAGTTACATGCCTAAAGACTGTGTGTGTGTGTGTGTGTGTGTGTGTGTGTGACTGGCCAGATCCAAACCCTTGGTGTTATAACACTGCACTCTAACCAACTGAGCTAACTGGCCAGCCCTCAAAAGAAAGTCTTAAAGTAGTACCAGTAAGGGGAGGGAACATGGTTAACAGCCACATCAGAGGCCTGGGATGACCATTGTACTAGAAAAAAAATCATGGTAACCACTTTGAGCCAGCTTCTGTGCCTGGACTTCTCATGCACTGTCCTGTGCCCTCACAACATCCCTACAAGGTGTTTATTATTATTTATGATTTGCCTGCAGGAAGCTCAAGTTCAGAGAGGTGAAGCAACCTGCCCCCGGTCACAAAACTAGTTGTTGGTGGTCATGATTTGAACTCGGGACTGTCAGACTGGGAAGCCCAATGTGTTTCTCAATGCACCACTGCCTATTAAATTTTAACCCAGTGAGAGCTGGAAGGGCTTGCTGGCATCTGAGACAAAAAGCAAAATGTAGTCCTCAACATGCAACAAAAGAAAGCAAAGTAGATAATTAGCCAAAAGGAATTATTTCCTAGCAGGAAACCAGAAAAAGAGGTGAAAGCTTAATCAAGGGAAATTAAACACAATCGGTTCATGCTCTCTCGCCAGGTATTTGTCTGGAAATAAAGATGAAACTCTTCCATCCCCTCATTCTAGTGTTTGTACCAATCTCTCTAAAACACACATGGGATCACATCAGTTTCTGTGCAGAGTTTTTTAAAGCTCTCCCTTGCCTCCATCAGTGCTTTTCAAGTCTGTAAAAACAAACAAATAAACAAACAAACAAAAAACCAGGATTTTTTTTCAAATGAAATCTTACATGGAATGCCAAATATGGCAAGAAATAGAGGCAAACCTGTGTGAGCTAAAGCAGAGGGTAACAGGAAAAGGGACAGAGGAAGGGAAGGGTCAGGGGACCCAGACACTTCTCCTCCCTGTTGACCTCCCCCTTTTTTTTTTGTCTCCCCATCCACAGTCCAAGGCTCCTTTGGAAATGTACTGATTGACATGAGAAAACGCAAAACTTTCAGCTGATAGTCAAAGGCCACCATACTCTGGCCCCAACTACCATTTCATTCATTTTCCCTCCACTATTGCCAAGCCCTGGCTGTGCACGGATCTCACACCCGTGCTGTACCCGTTCTCTCAGCCTCTTCAAACATCCTGGATTCACTGCAGCCTACCCCCTGCCAGTCCAGTTCTGAGTCCCAGTATCCACCCACCTGTCTAAGCCCTTTCTGTCTTTCCAGAAACTGTCACTTGCCCCTCTCTTTGATGCTGACCCACCCCTCCCATCTCCCCATTTTCTGGCGGCCATCTGCATCTCCTTAGAGCTCTTAGTTCATTCTCTTGTTTGGAGTTATCTATGCCTGTGTCTATCTTCCTGTCCCAGTAGGACGTGGCTTTTCCATCTCTGATGCCTCCTAGCTGTTCAGCACAGACAGAATAGGTGCTCCATAAATGCTTACTGAGTTTTCACCCCGTCCGTCCTAACCTACAAAGAGAACAGGACCGGCACATGGAAGGACACAGTGTACTTTGTTGTTACAGGTCCGACATGTGCAGCACCAGTGCGTGCGACCTGGAAGAAATCCCCCTGGATGATGACGACTCAAACAGCATAGAATTCAAAATCCTGGCCTTCTATGCCAGACACCATGTCTTCAGGAGCAGCCCCGCTGACTTCTCGCCAGAGCTGCTGAGAACAAGCAGGTTGTCCCAGAAGGGGCTGAGGAGCTGGTCAGCAAATGATTCACAGCCACAGGTGTCACGGCCTTGCAGAAACTCGCGGTCCAGCGAGAAGCCCATACGCCTTCCCAGGAAAAAGCTGGCTTGGAAAACATTCTTTAGAGGAGCGGAGGAGGGAGACGACTCGCAGAGTTTGCGTTCGGAGGCCTTGACTCAGGGTGGAAGGACGGTGGAAAGTGAGGGTCTTTCCAGTCAGAAGTGGTCCCGGTCCCTCTCTCCCGGGGAGCAGCACTTGGAGCCTGAAGGTAGGCTTTGGGGAATTCCTCTCCGCACCCAGGTCTTTCCCTTCTTTGTGTGCGCAGTGGTGCACCTCTTCCCATCCGGGAAAGTGGCCTTGGGGCACTCACTGGGCCCAGCTTTCCAGCAATTTAGTATTCAGTGATGCTGCCCTACCTTTTTCAAGACTGAGCAGAAAGGAGGAGGGTGGCAGTGAAGAGTGAAGGGACAGGTTTTCTGGCTCCACTGACTGTAAATAAGCTGCCACCCCAATTCCTAATTCTCTGTGCAAGGGACCCATACAAAGGATGCGCCAGGCTGCTGCTCTCCCTGAGGGAAGCCAGCTCGCCTCTCAGGGCCTCTACGTTTCCATCTGTACATTGGGGGTATCTCTCCTGCCCTGCCTCTTAGGGTTGCTGGGAAGATCACACAGCTGTATATGAAAATATTCTTCAAAGCGTAAACCACTCTAACAAAATAACTGGGAAGCGTTTTTCGCAAACTCTTCCCTCAGTGGGAAGAGAATTAATTGTATTGAACAAAACATCTTCACGAAGAGCTTTATCACAGACAGCTGCCCTTCGTCTGCAAACCTTGACATAAGCATCTTCCCCTTCCACTGCCTGATGCCCAGCTTTTAAAAGAAAGCCCCCCTCCAGCTAGGTTTGATTGGCCTGAGTAGCTTGTCAAGAATTAGTCAACAGGTGGCAGTAATGCCTCAGTTTTAAAATGTGACTGTCCAGGCTAACTTGGAGGCTCAGCCCAGGCAGGAACAGCTTTAGATCATTCACTATGATTAAGGAAACTCCCACTTCCCATTAGACTTCCAGAACTTTAGAACAGGATTCTCCAGGTAACCTGATCACACAGTTAACATAAGGAAATGAGAGTCCCACAGAAAGAGCTTCCAAAGGAAACCCAGTGGTGAGCAGCTGAGCCTGGACTAAACAGAAGCCTTCATCGAGGGCTTTGTTTAACCTTTACAACAAGGTGTCTGCTCTGAGCTCTGCCCAACGAAGGCTGGCCACAGTGATCCTGGAGCACACCCAGCAGTTTGTAGGTACCTAAACAGGCTTTTCTGCCTGCACTGTGGACTTTGCCCGGAGACAGAGAAAGCTTTTGCAAACTTTTTTTTTTTTTTTTTTTGTCTTTTTTCGTGTCCAGCAACGGGATCGCAACCCTCAGTGTTGCGCCCGCACCTCACTCAGCCAGTGAGCGGGA
>NW_007727603.1:163105-170069 GCF_000696425.1 Galeopterus variegatus | reverse complement strand
GGTCATACCAGCCTGAATGCACCCAGTCTCGTCTGATCTCTGAAGCTAAGCAGGGGCAAACGTGATTAGTACCTGGATGGGAGACTGCCTGGCAATATGGGGTGCTATAGGCTTTAAATTTTAAAAAAAGAAAAAAGTAGAAATGGTCATCTCCTGAGGAGGCTTTGCTTTAAACACATACGTAGAGCTTATCTTCCCATCTCACTTTTCACTCCCCTCACTTTCTTGTTTAGTTAATTATGTGGTTTTCATATTAATTTTGTTGATTTTATACTGGGTGTGACCCAAGGGAGCTGCACGTTCTATTTGTTTTGCCATATACAAATCAGAGCTTAGCAGTTGGTTTCATCTGGGTTCTTTCAATTAAAGGTCGCAATTTAGCCTTCTGCCACTTACAGGACTCAGATACCAGGCTTAAGTGGGAACTGTAAGATTATGTCCCAAGACCAAAGTCTATTAATTAGTAAGAGGGCTTGGGTTGTAGAGAAGTGGACGTTAACACCAGTTTTAAAGACTGCCAACCCAAGGTCTTTTCCTTGTGAATCTTTTGTTTCTNTTTTTTTTTCCCCCTCTCTTTTTTTTTTTTTTTTTTTTTTTTTTTTTTTTTGTGGGGAAAGAAAGCTTTTATGTGAGATTGGGAATGAAAGATTGAATTCAAAAAACATTTATATGATGAGTTTATGGGCAGGATAGTATTTATGGCTGAATAACTATATCACTATATATATATATGTATTCTCCCTAAAATAGCAGAAATGATCCATGGTCATACCAGCCTGAATGCACCCAGTCTCGTCTGATCTCTGAAGCTAAGCAGGGGCAAACATGGTTAGTACTTGGATGGGAGACTGCCTGGCAATATGGGGTGCTATAGGCTTTAAATTTAAAAAAAAGAAAAAAGTAGAAATGGTCATCTCCTGAGGAGGCTTTGCTTTAAACACATACGTAGAGCTTATCTTCCCATCTCACTTTTCACTCCCCTCACGTTCTTGTTTAGTTAATTATGTGGTTTTCATATTAATTTTGTTGATTTTTATACTGGGTGTGACCCAAGGGAGCTGCACGTTCTATTTGTTTTGCCATATACAGATCAGAGCTTAGCAGTTGGTTTCATCTAGGTTCTTTCAATTAAAGGTCGCAATTTAGCCTTCTGCCACTTACAGGACTCAGATACCAGGCTTAAGTGGGAACTGTAAGGTTATGTCCAAAGACCGAAGTCTATTAATTAGTAAGAGGGCTTGGGTTGTAGAGAAGTGGACGTTAACACCAGTTTTAAAGACTGCCAACCCAAGGTCTTTTCCTTGTGAATCTTTTGTTTCTCTACAGCTATGATCTGCTACATGTGGAATGTTATAGTTATAGGTTAAGCGATATATAGTGGAAGAGCCAAATATCCAAGGCTTAAATAGTACAGGGGCTTACTTTTGTCGTCCATAAAAGATGACAAAAGTCTGGCAGCTCAGGCTTGATATGGAAGCTCCATGAAGTCATTAGGGATTTCTGGGAATTCTGTCATCCTTCAGCTAGTGTCTTGCAACCTCAAAGTCACCTTACATTCCAAGGTGGCTGCTGGGACTCCAGCCATCATGTCTGCATTTCCAGCAGAAAGAAAAAAGAAACTAAGAAAGGACAAAGGGTGCCCTATTTTCTGGATAATCAAACTCCCTTTTAGAGAGCTTTCTGGAAACTGCTCCATACCTCTCATTGGCCACTCCTTACTGCAGGAAGGGCTGGGAAATGTAGTTTTTCCAGCTGGGTCCATTGCTGCCTCTTACATTTTAGGGGTCTGTTGCTAAGGAAGAAGAAGGAAATAAATACTGAATTGGCCCTGCCCTTAAAACAGCTGCCTTTCTGTCCTCTCCTCACCCCCATCCAATTTCCCCTTGCCTGACAAGAAGATATTCTTTTTTTTTTTTTTTTCATTTTTAAAAATTAAGGTATTCAAGACGGGAATCTTAACTAGAGCCAGTTCATCTGAATCAAAATGTCTTTGCTCATATTTTTTCCTGCACATGCCTTATCTGCATCCCTCCATGTCCACAAATTCACAGAAATCAACACCCTGTACCCAGTCAGCCAGATTAGGCACTTCTGGGCCTGCTGGTGGTCTTGTGGTTGCCCTGCCACATGGTGGGATGGGGGTGGGGATGTGGTAGGGGTGTTCATCAGCCTTTGGGGGTCTTCACTGGCCTTCTTAGTGTGCAAGATGGGCCCAGGCTGACTTCCAGTAGGAGAACCACGTGCCGGTCACCCTAGACAGGCTGCACGAGGTTGTAAGGTAGTGGGTGTAAGCTTTCCTTTCCTGTCTCTGGAGGACACCGCACGAAAAAGTTCCCCTTGACTTTGGGAGCCAACGTTTTGCTATTTTCCTTGCCAGGGGCTGTGGGTGGCCAGCGTTCAAGAGGAGGCTGGTTGGGCTACAACACGGTGGTTAGAAAGTGAAAAATATTTCCAGTTTGGATGTTAACATGAGAAGAAAAGGCATTGATCCTTCTCTCCTTGACCTTGCTTCTCTCTCTGATTCAATCCTTATCTGTTTTTAAACCCTGTGGGCTGAGCATGAAAAATATGGCTTTTTAAGCCAGATGTCCATCTGAGGAGGGCATTGTGGACGGAGTGCTATCTTCTCAGTGAACAGCCAGAGGCAGCTACACTGTGGTGCTGTGGAAGAATCCAGAGAGAGAGGATCAGAAACCACCTTGGCAACAGGGCCCAGGCCTTGCCTCTCGTGTCTATCATGATTTACAAAGGCCGGGAGTTCCCCAGGAGCTTTAGCACACCAGACCCCACTCCATTACTTTCTTCAGTCTTGTGAAGTGACCAGCAGTATTCTTCAAGCATTACTTGATACAACTCCGCTGCTCCGTTTAGCATTAAAGAGAGCTCGTACAAGCTTCTAAAAGTTACGAACTTAGTGACAAATCAACAATGACAATTTTACTACTCACCCACTCAGCCATACCACCTGTCCATCCCCCCCACCCTACCTGCAACTGGGGGCAAAGCTGACTTCTCTTCTACAGGTTGCAACATTCAGAGGACCAGTGCCATCTAAACTGTCCTGTCCCAGAATGCTTTATTCTGTAATTCTGCATGCAAATACATGACTTAACTCTTTTCTGGGACTACAAATTCTAGAAGACCACAGGTTGCAGTCTAGGCATCCTGTTTTATCTATAAGCATTAATTGAATGCTTTCCAGTAGATATGGAAGAGAGGGAAGATATGTGCCTGTATAAGCCAGGGAGTTCAGTGTTTACTTGGGTGATGAACATGGTCTGAGAGCAGGGATAATTCTCTTTCCTCAGTGGCCAACCCCTAAATGCCTGTCAAACTATTCAATGGCTTCCTATGTACATAGGGGCCACCTCTCCGAGCTATAAAGGATATCCAAAAAAAAAAAAAGAAGAATAAAAATAAAAGCATAATGAGCATTCCCTTTAGCAAAGAACTAAGCACTTTCTTTTGTGTTTCTTCCCTTGCAAAAGAGAAAGGGGTCCCTAATTTTGCCAGACCTCAGAAAGAGAGTGCTGAGGGCAGTTGTTTCAAGGTGACAATCATTCCTTTGTGTACTCCTCCCACACCCCAGCCTCTGCCAGGCAACTGCCAGTCCTTCCTGAAGAATGACCTCGTATATGCTCACACACAAAGACACACACACTCTCTCTCTCTCTCTCTCTCTCTCTCTCTCTCTCTCTCTCCCTGCCCCCCCTCCCCCACCCCAGGTAATTTCCCTCTCAGTCTGAGCTGCTCTTTTCATTCCAAGCAACTGTGTATTCCAATGAGCCAGACAAAGTTCTGGGAAGGGCCTCTCAGCACCATGTTGTCTTGTTTCAGCTGTGGACCCCAAAGTTGTTTCCATTGCCAACCGAGTTGCTGAAATTGTGCATTCTTGGCCACCACCAGAACAGTTCCACTTGCAGGGAGGAGGCATCAAGGCCCAAGGGAACCGCAGACCCCAGGCTCTTCGCCTCCAGGACGAAGGCTCCCAGCCTAGCACTTCAAGTTCTAAGAAAGGTAAATGTTCCTCCTGGGTGATTGTGTGGAGAGGAGCACTCGCTGGGCAGGGTATACGAGCATGTGCGTGCTTGTTTAGCTCAGGGCTCTGCCACTCGAGGGTCTCTGCTGACCTGAATAAGGGCAAGACAGCCGCAGGCTGGAGGCACTGAGCTCTAGCTTGAGAGACCAGCATGAGGGGAGGGGACCGTGCTAGCAGATGGAACCAATATGCCAAGCTCACTGTCAAGTCACAAGAGCGGTCTCCTACTGAGGGAGAGGAGGAAGCCCAAAGCCTGCATGCAACCTTGCCACAAGGGGAAATGCGGTATTAGAGCTGATCATATTAGCAATGACCCTGGACCAGTTTGTGCTGGGGCTCGTTGGAGCATCAGTCTAGGGATTTATAACATGGCTCTGGGCTCCTGTGAGAAGGCAGGGGGTTGTCCGATACCAGGGCTTGTGCAGAACATGAAGCAGAACTGAGAAGTGAGTAGGGACCAGGCTGGGTCAGTTGTAGCCAAAGCTGTAGCGATAGCTGGGACAACAGATCCTGTCGGGCTTGTCGGCTATGAGGGGAGAGTTGCGGGGAGCAGGACCAAGTGCCACCGGAGGAGAAGCTCACTGCTGTGCTCCCTCACCAGCCGCCACCCCTCCCATGTGGCTGTCCCCAAACTCCAGGGGAGGCTGAGGCAGAGGCGGCTCCTGGGTTTGCAGCACCCTAAAGGACAAGGCACAAAAGTTCTCCCTCCAAAGATACTGGTGTTTCCCCACCCCTGAAGCAGAAAGGGGACCACACTGAGGGGGCCATCAACGGCCCCAGAGGCTTTGAGTGAGGAGGTGGAGCAGAGGAGGAGCCCCTGAGTGCTGAAAAGGAAGCGGGGACACTGCCTTGCTCTCCAGTGTGTTTGCGACACCCTCGTCCTGTGCGCAGGCCGGGCCTGCAGGCCACTGATGCAGCCGCTGTCCCAGACAGGGGTGGCAGATGACAAAATGCCACGTGGGCTGTGGAGATGGCGCTCTGTCCCCCCAGGGCACTTGGGCCTCCGTCTCCCGCCTCCCTCTCACCCAGCCCTCACTAGACCCTGCTGGTACTTGCTACCCCGGTTTCCTGGCCTCTTTCCCCCAACCTCAGACAAACATCAGGACTCCGTGACTTCAGAGACGGTGCCACAAGTAGGAGAGACTGTCCTCTCAGTAACCGCCTTTTCTCTTTCTGTTCTATCGCAATAAACATTTTCATCGTGTTTAGTTGTTAGCAAGTTGTGAGACAAGAAAACTCCTACTCCACCTGCCCCGCCCCGACGTGCACGCCACACGCCAGCTGCAGCCGTCTGCTGCCCCCTGCGCTTCAGCCTGGGAGCTGGGGGCATTTAGTACGCTTACTTATACCCCACCTCGTTGTAGAGACACTGCATACAAGGTATAGATTTTGGTCAGATAAAATAAATCAAATTTGAAAGATAATGTAAAAAGAAAACAAAAACAGGAAAATAAGATGGGTTTAGAAATGAGGCTTATGCGAAAAATGTAGGCCGGGGAGATTATACTCCCTCTTAGTGGTGGGCCATGAATTTGGCTCTATCTTTTCTAGCAGTTAACAAAAAGGGGAAAAAGTGATCAAATATGGGATTTGTAGTGTTCGTAAGGAAAAAGCGTCATCTGCTGAGAAAACATCTAAAAACCAGAGGGACATTTCTCCTAAATATCTTCAGAGACAGGATCATAAGTCATAGTACTGATGTCTTCAGCAACATTCTTAGGTAAAGATAGTGATGAATTTGACAGTGAGAACTGGGGGCGAAGCTGAGAAAAAAGAGGAAAAAGGGAAAGGAGGGGACGGTGGGGGTGTCTGCAGGGGTTTGTGTCTGATCAGAAGAGATGAGGTCAGATTCATTTGCTAAGAATTAGAAAGCACACTTCTTCCTCGATCTCTAACCAAGACACAAGCATTGCCACTGGAAACATTTAAGATTATTTTGTGCTGCTCTTAAAACTAATGACTGAAATTTTCCTCTGACAGATGGAGAAGAGCAAGTAATAGACAAAATTGTTGAGCTGCTGAAATATTCAGGGGATCAAATGGAAAGAGAGGTATGAAGCTCCTCGAACTAATGTGATTTCTTTCTGTGCCCATGCGCTAGGACACGAGAATGGAATTGTACTCCAGGCTGCAACCTTATTCCTTTTCAAAGTTCTGGTTTCTCCTTAGTACTAGATTTTATTTCCCTTGGCGCTGAAATTTTTCACGCTGGCAGCATCTCAAAAATGAATCACTTTGGAAAACATAAGTAAACCTTCTGGAGCCTGCTTGGAATTTTTGGAAACTAAAAAAGTAACTTTGTTATTGTAAGAAAAGACACCAGTAAATTAAAATAGAATAGAACTATTAATCTCATTCCCCATGTACCCGATCCTCAGTTTAGACTCTTGCATTTGCCCTGCAGCCGGGATACCTGTGTCCTAAGTTGCTCAAAGGCTGGAGTCCTTTCTGAAATCTTGACTGTTGTCTGCTCAAGGTCTCTCTTAGCAGTTTGGCCAGGAGGCACATTAGTCTTCCTTGGAGAACTTGTGGATTCCCTCCCACTTAGAAGTTGAGACCCTCCTTCCAATCAGCTGTCAGGTAGCCCTGGTGAGCAAACCCTAAGTGCAGGCAGAAGGGCTTCTTTTCTGAATGCCATCTCTTCCGTGTCTGCTACCCATAGACTACTGCGTAGTCTCCAGGGTCTGTCAGTCAGGGTCTGGCCAGTGGACCCATGTCCTCACTTTGCTGGGATCCATGGGGAGGGAGTGGGGCCCTGGGGGGCTTCTGCAGGAGCGGGAACAGCACCACCTGGCCGGCTGCCCAGCCCCTCACAGCCTGCTCATGGCTACTCTCTTGATAGCTTTGTCAAAAGTGTGCCCAGAGCCGGCCCGGTGGCGCACTGGATAGTGCGCCGCTTGGGAAGTGCGGCGGCGCTCCCGTCCG
>NW_007727603.1:157896-162500 GCF_000696425.1 Galeopterus variegatus | reverse complement strand
ACACTGAGGGTTGCGATCCGTTGCCGGACACGGAAAAAAGACAAAAAAAAAAAAAAAGTGTGCCCAGAGGATGGGGACCAGGAGGGTGAAGGGCCTGGGAGATGGCAGAACGAGAAACAGTAAGAAAAACAGGGAGATTAGGCTAAAGAAAAGAGAAGAGGGGGTGTGAGCTTTGGGGCCACACATGGAGAGGGTTGCCGAGGAAGCAGGAAATGGAACATGATGCGTGATGAAGGACAATCCTGTGTTCCTCCAGAGCTAGCACTGCGGATACAGAAGTTACAGGGCTATGGATTTCTCCCCATGGTGAGAACAAATTTTCTGGCTCTCAGGACTGCCCATCAGGATCAAGGCTGCCTTGTGAAGGAATGCTGTCCCTGTCACTAGAGGAACTGCAAGGAGATGCCAATAGCCGGTCAGCAGTCAGTGCCCAAACTCGGAGGTCCCTTTAGATGTCCTCAGGGGTTCTTCACAACTCTGAAGTTCTGTGGCTCTCTGGGCCTCCCTGGGCCTCCCTAAGCAGTAGGTCCTGGTAGCCCACCAGAGGTCAGGGAGGCCAGGGCTGGAGGGGGACAAAGGTGACCCTCGAGTTATGAAGAGAGATGCTTTCCTTTTCACCCCCCCAAATCACAGCCTTCAGCAACCTCTCTTTGCTTGGTGCTCTCTCTTGATGATTTCAGGTGTGTTCCCATTATTTATGCAGAAACCTTGGTTATTATTCCCTTTACATGTTTACCCAGCAGAGGACTCTGGTAGGTGTGGCCTTGTGCTGTGGGAAGTGTCAGAGGAAAGGGTCTGCAGAGTCACCCCCACCCCCCGAGGTCACAGGCAGGCTGTCCTGCACCTCCCTGACAGGCCAAAGAGCCAGGTGCAGCCAAGAGGGAAAGGCAAAGGCCAGCCAAGGGCGCTCTGGGGAAGGGGCTTGTTCCTGGCCTTTGACTCTTGCTGCTCCGGCACAGTCCACACTTCAGCTGCCCGTGAGGTTTTGAGCCCAGCTGCTTCAATTCGGTCCTGCTGAGGAGGCGTCCTCTCTTGTGTGGAGGAAGCGGGTCCATTCCTGCTTCAGATTTACAACTCGGACAGGACCCTGTTTCTCCGGAAGTTGGGGGGTTGGCCTTGATTCAGGTAAAGGACCCTGATCCTCCAAAACCTTCATATAGCATCTGATTCATCCCCTAGAGATTCCTCTGAGAAGCAATACTTGTTGAGAACCTGCTTAGCTGATCATTCCTCAGGGACAGAACTAGAAGATTTTCAAATAAACATTTAGTCGGGTTCAGTTCTTAGTTTTAGTCCCAGCTCACTAAGAAATTTCTACCATATTTACAGGCATTGCAAGGATGGCTTTACATGAGGGTGACATACGGTTTTATGACGTAAGCCCTGAAAAAGAAGCAGAGGCAGTACTGATTTCTTTTTTTAAAAAGATGTGGTGGTCCAAAGTAGGTAGAGAAGAGAGATACCAGGTTCAGTGGAGGGGCAGGAGGTAAAACGGGTTCAGGAATCAACGGATTTGATTTTTTTTTGAAAGTGAACATATGTACTTCAGGGAGTCTTCCCTGACCCCCAGTGCTGTCACAGCATTCTGAAAAATGACTGACATTTCCAGAGCACCTCCTCCATGTCCAGCACTGTGCTAAGTGTTATGCTCAATTACCCTGTCGTGTAGTTACTATCATCATCTTAGCTTAGAGACGACAAAACTGAACCCAAGAGCTGAAGTCATTCCCGAGGATTGCACAGCTAGTACGGGGTGGAGCAGGGGTTCAGGCCAGGACAGCGGTCTCCAAGCTTTGGAGTCTGTCTGTTACACTACCTCTAGCCAAAACTCAGCACTGTTTTGCAGCCGTCACTAGACTATGAGCCCCACAAAGGCCTGAGTCTTCATCACCCACAGACCCTGCTCATCATGAGTGCTCAGAAATATTTGTTGAATGTTGAATGAATGAAGTGTTCGATTTTATCACTTATTTGTCCCAATGAGCTGAATTCACAGAGCAGGTACATGCCCAGTCAGGTTCTGCAAGACATCTGCCATGGTTGAGACTAGAATCCAGGGTTCTAGTGTCCAACATCTGAGCTAGAGAGTAGCCTTCTGTCTGTCTCACTGGGCCAAGCTGCTTTACTGAATGTTTATCCTCTTGTCCACAGTTGAAGAAAGGCAAAGCTCTGGTGAGCAGCTTCCCAGACGGGCTGTCCTACTCTGTCTGCAAGACCATCATAGACCAGTTCCTAAGGGGTGTGGACACCAGGGGAGAATCTGAGGTCAAAGCTCAGGGCTTTAAGGCTGCCCTTGCAATAGATGTCATAGCCAAGCTCACAGCTGTTGACAACCACCCAATGAACAGGGTGCTGGGCTTTGGAGCCAAGTACCTGAAAGAGAACTTCTCACCTTGGGTCCAGCAGCCTGGTGGATGGGTAAGTGCATCTTACTTACAAATGAATCTTCTCAGGAACCCAGAAGAGATGGGATGGAAGATTTTTTTTGAAGTGAAGGGAACACATCTGTGAAGCAATTCTCATGGGTTCGGGACACTTGAGTGGCACAAGATATATCCCACTGATGGGAACATAGTTTTAGTGATTATCCTCATCATCATTACCGGTCACGAAAAAAGACAAAAAGAAAAAAAAAAAAAAGTCAAATATAGAGATCCCAGTTCCACTCCTGGATATATAACCAAGAAAACGGAAAATGTTTTTCACACAAAAACTTGTACATGAATGTTCATAGAAGAATACATTATTCATAACAGCCAAAAAGTAGAAACAACCCAAATGTCCATCAACTGATGAATGATGAATAAACAAAAGGTAGTGTATCTGCACACTGGGACATTATTTGACCATTCAAAACTAATCTATTGATACATGGATGAGCCTTAAAAACATTAAGCTAAGTGAGGTGGCCCGTTAGCTCACTTGGTTAGAGCATGGTGCTGGAAACGCCAAGATCCAGGGTTTGACCCCTGTACCAGCCAGCCACCAAAAATAAAAATAAAAAATTACACGAAGTGAAAGAAGTCAGACAAAAAGACCATATGTTGCATGTTTCTATTTACGTAAAATGTCCAGAATAGGCAAATTCACAGAGACAGAACATAGATTAGTGGTTGCTGGGGGATGAGTGAGGGGGAAATAGCCTTTAGTTAGTATGGGGTTTCTTGTTGGAGGAATGAGGATGTTCTGAAATAAGGAGGGACGATCACACGACCCTGTGAATACACTGAAAGCCACTGAGCTATGCACTCCGACAGTTTGAATTTTATGGTATAATTATAGTTCAGTAAATCTCTTATACAAACAATGGTTCTGATCCTAGTAATCATATACAAAGAGGAAAGAAAAATGAATGCAAACATTTTTATTTTTATTTTTTTAATTTGGCTGCTGGTACTAGAGAGAAAAGCATGTTCAATTAGAAAAAAATAGATGAGGGCCGGCCCGGTGGCGCACTGCTACAGTGCACCGCTTGGGAAGCGCGGCGGCGCTCCCGCCGAGGGTTCGGATCCCATGTGCAGACCGGCGGCTCACTGGCTGAGCGAGGAACAGGGGCAATGCCGAGGGTTGCGACCCCGTTGCCGGTCCCGGTCTGGTATGGGCGCGACACTGAGGGTTGCGATCCGTTGCCGGTCACGAAAAAAAAAGACAAAAAGAAAAAAAAAAGAAAAGAAAAAAATAGATGAATTCTTCAGTAGAAATGCTAAAGGGGATTTTGAAAGGCTTTAGAAATTGATGGTTCTTTATCATTTGTAGTTTCAATTCAAAATGTATTACTTATGTTATTTATCCAGGTTATCATAAATCTTACTTTCAACCCTTGGCCATAGTTGGGTTTAATTTGGAGCATGTAAGTGGAAATTAGGGGAGGGAAGAAAAAGAATGAGAAGGGACTAATTTTTCCAAAGTTGTGAAAAAAATGAAGGATGCTGATAAAAGAATTTATGAGCAGATATAAGGAATATGAACTATGGAAGTGTGAAGGAGATGTGGATTGGGATCTATGCTCAGTCTCTCTGAACAGGAAAGAAAGAAGTCACTGGGTGGTAAGGCTCCAGGGACTTCCCCAGATGTCTCGATGGCTCTCTGTGGTGTCCTTGTAGTGGTATAGAAGGGAGGAAAACTATTCCTATGCACAAGCTTTTCAGAAGCTCAAGTTTCCTAATTATTTCAGATTTCCACACTTCATCCAAGTACATCTAACTAAACTGCAAATCTGTGACCGTGGAATGATTTTATGCTTCCTTTTATCTCTTGTAGCTCCCATTATTTTATATACATCATAGATGTTCAGCCAATATATGTAAAACAGAGAATGAATCAGTCACGTGGATGAATAGCAACTCCACATACAAAGCATGCTAGACAAGCAACCGTGTGATTTTAATTTACTTTTTGGCTCTTTTTCCTCACTGTAGAGCACCCTTCACATAGTCACCTTGCAGTCCTGCAACCTCACCTGTTCTATAGCACTTTGAAAGGAAAGGTTTGCAACCTCCATAGTCGTCAAGCTTTAAGTACCTACTTTTTTGAATTTTTTTTTTTTTTTTTTGTCCTTTTTGAGATCGGCCGCACCACACTCAGCCAGGGGGCACACTGGGGGC